>NW_020664746.1:870789-915258 GCF_002925995.2 Terrapene triunguis | reverse complement strand
CCCCCCCCCCCCCCAGAACATGAAAACCACCTCCAAGACTGACCAGGGTAACCAGTGACCGCACTGTGTATGTGTCCTGATGCTGGACCTGACACCGCCTCTGTACCCTGCTAAAGGTCACTGTCCTGTCCAATTACCAAGCCCCTTCCCCCCCTCCAGACAGACTCTCCCTCAAAAGAACCTGACTGAAACAGTAATGAACAGAAACAAACATTTTATTGCGAACCAGACATGAAACGTGGGGGGTGAAACTTGGACGGGGGCTTGTGTGAGGTGGGTAGGAAAGGACTTATGAAATTTTGGGGAATGTCAGCCTTCTACTGCTAGAGCAGTCTGCAGGGGTTGACTGAAAGTTTTAACGGCCCTTGCCGCCCCTCCTTCTTTGGACTTTGGGTGAGGGTGGTGTGGGACTTGGTGGCGGGTGAGGGCGGTTACAGATAGACTGCAGCGGGGCTCTGTCCTCCTGCCTCCGGTCTTGCAGAACATCCACAAGGCGCCGGAGCGTGTCCGTTTGCTCCCTCATTAGTCCAAGCAGCTTTTCAGTAGCCTGTTGGTCCTCCTGACGCCACCTCTCCTCCCGTTCCATGACTGCTCGGTGCATTTGTGACAAGTTCTCCCTCCACTGTGTCTGCTGGGCTGCCTGGGCTCGGGAGCAGCCCATTAGTTCTGAGAACATGTCTTCACGCGTCTTCTTCTTCCTCCGCCTAATCTGCGCTAGCCTCTGGGAGTGTGCTGACAGGCTGGGTTGGGAGACAGTCGCAGATGTGTCTGTGTGAATTTTAAAAAGGGAGTGAATTCCTGAGACAGATAAATGAAATTGTATACAAAGAACCTAGTCTTTCTCTGTGAACAAGACCATGCACTGAACCTCTCACATGCGCACTCAGGACAAGGTCGAATTTTCGGCCGTCGCCTTCAGTGCCTGTGGACTTGCGGAGGTCTTGGAGTGTTCAGAGAACTGTGGCTGGAGACCTGAACTTCTGGAGCGGGCAATAATGGTAAGCCGCAGACTTGTGGCTGCTTAAAACTCCAGCAGTAGCACTGGCCTCCTTTCACATTGAAAGCAATGCCAGTCTCTGCTGCCAGCAATCAGGACAGCATCAACTCTGCCCCTGTCCCACCCCCTCGCGGCTGTCCCAGGGAAAGATCCCTGTATGCTGCCCCTCTCCCTCCACCGCGTGGCTGTAAAGCAGTCCCAATACTAACATTCCCCTCCCTAATTCAAAGCAGGGCGTCATGAGCGACATCACCCTCCTGAGGATCCCGGACACCCAGAGAGAACGCATGCTGCGGGAAAGCATGCAGAAACCGGGGCCGTATGCCGCTATGTTATGTCGTGCGATGATCCCGGAGTACTTGATTGTGGCGTGGAGGGGACATGTCTGCTACCACGGAGGGCCCACTAAGATCGCCCTACCCCGGAACCTGATCAACAGGCTTGAGCTCTACCTCCACGAGACCTACGAGGAGTTCTCCTACGAGGATTTCTCGTCGATCCCCGGCCACATTGACCGGATTTTCGCGTAGGTGCACTGGGACTTTGGAGTGGAGCGTCTTGGGCCTGGGAATCATGTAGTAACGGACATTGTGAAATTTTTTTAAAATACTTGGGACTAAATTGAGAATAGCCTAAGACAGAGAAATCATGAAAACCCATTTGTTACCTTTGTAAATATTCCTGTTTTGTACCTGATTATTTTTTTACTAGTTTACAGCACTTTTATAAATATACATTGTTAATAGTATAAATATTACCGTTCTGTTTTAAATAAATGTTTACATGTTTACAGCACTTACTGCTTGATCCTTCCCCTGATTCTGTGTCCGGGGTAAGGGATGGGGACGGTTGGTACGGGATCTCGGTAAGGGTGATGAAGAGCTCCTGGCTGTCGGGGAAATCAGCGGTGCCAGCGCTGTCGACTGCCTCGTCCTCCTCATCTCCTTCCTCCTCTTCCCCGTCCGCTGAGGAACCGGCCGCGGACAATATCCCATCCTCGGAGTCCACGGTCAGGGGTGGGGTAGTGGTGGCGGCCGCTCCCAGGATGGAATGCAGTGCCTCGTAGAAACGGGATGTGTGGGGCTGGGATCCGGAGCGTCCGTTAGCCTCTTTGGTTTTTTGGTAGCCTTGTCTCAGCTCCTTGATTTTCACGCGGCACTGCGTTGCATCCCGGCTGTAGCCTCTCTCTGCCATGGCTTTGGAGATCTTCTCGTAGATCTTAGCATTCCTTCTTTTGGAGCGCAGCTCTGAAAGCACGGACTCATCGCCCCACACTGCGATGAGATCCAAGACTTCCCGATCAGTCCATGCTGGGGCCCTCTTTCTATTGGATTGCACGGCCATCTCTGCTGGAGAGCTCTGCATAGTTGCCACTGCTGCTGAGCTCCCCTCGATGTCCAAAGAGGAACTGAGATTCAAACTGCCCAGACAGGAAAATGAAAATGAATTCAAATTTTCCCGGGGGTGTGGCTGGTCAGAGCATCCGAGCTCGGACTGCTGTCCAGAGCGTCAACAGAGTGGTGCACTGTGGGATAGCTCCCGGAGCTATTACCGTCGATTTCCATCCACACCTAGCCTAATTCGATATGGCCATGTCGAATTTAGCGCTAATCCTCTCGTTGGGGAGGATTACAGAAATCGATTTAAAGAGAGCTTTATGTCGAACTAAATGGCTTCCTGGTGTGGACGGGTGCAGGGTTAATTCGATATAACGGCGCTAAAGTCGACATAAAAGCCTAGTGTAGACCAGGCCTATGAGAAGAACCTCCACAGCTCATTCACTCCTTGATCTTTCTCTGGTGTTTGTTAAGGCCAACTGTGGTGGTGTCTTTGGTGATGTGGTATCTGTTCACTAAGAACAGGACTCAGATCTCTTCCCATTCCCAACTCATTTTGCACAGGCCATCCACCTGTCGGATACTATCAACTTTTTCTGCTTATTAACAACCTGATCCAAATTCAAGCTAGTCGCCTGGAAGCAAAAGGCGCCGTATCCCATGACCACCCAATCCCCTTATCCACCCAGGCCTCCTGTGTCAAGTCAAAACAAATGTTGTGTGCAATTTCTTAAACAATGCATGTAATTGCTTTTAAATTTACTATTGTATGTGGCATTCATCTGTGTGATGGTATCAGTGAGTGGTGTTTTGCATTGTTATTGTACATTAATAGCCCAAGAAATTAAATCTCTGGCTGGTGTTTTTATATCCTATTGTGTGGTAATGGACTGATTTTTCTCTCTAATTCATGGTTTTGTAGCTGCTGTTCCTCAGGGAAGGGAACTAATGTAAAGGTGTATCTCAGTGGGTCTCAAACTTTTTACTGGCAACCCCTTTCACACAGCAAGCCTCTGAGTGCGACCCCCTCATATAAATTAAACACACTTTTTTATATATTTAACATCATTATAAATGCTGGAGTTAAGCGGGGTTTGGCGTGGAGGTTGACAGCTCGCAACCCCCCATGTAATAACCTCGCGACCCCCTGAGGGGTCCCGACCCCCAATTTGAGAACCCCTGGTGTATCTTCACTGCAGAGAAACCTGGGCTCTTACTCAGATGTAGACCCAAATGACCTCCTGTCCACATGCCCTCTAACCTGAGTTTGGGGGTGCTTTCAACACAGGCTAGCTGGCCTGGTTGGGGTTGCGGGCCAGAACTTTTGTTCTGTTCTCAATCTGTCTGGTAACCTGCCCGCTTTGCAGTGAGGACACAAGCTAAATCATCTGAGTATTGATAGTCCTCCAATGCCTTCCCACAATTCCCTCCATGTGCACAGAAGGACAGACAAGTTCTCCCACAATTCACTGGGAAAGAATCATGCAGCGACTCAGCTTACTGCAGCACAAAGAACCATGGGGTATTGTATGTCCCGGGGACATGCACACAGTGAGGACGCAGTAACTCAGGTAGGACTTTGTACTTTGTAGTGTGGCTGTTCACACCTAGACCAGGCTAACCCGGTCACTCAGACCAGATGCCAGTCACCCAGGCTAACTCAGCAGTGGAGATAAACCCTAAGTGAGATCCTGCCATGGCATTTCTCTGCAGGGTCCTCTGCCTCTTTCCCTGGGATCCAGTCATGCAGTTGCACTGAATCTTTATGGGATCCCTTCAGTCACTGGGCTACCACAGTAAGTTGCTTCACTCAGGTTTCCTATTTATATTAGATTCATGGGCCCAAATTCTTCTTTCAGTTGCACCCAGTTCAGCAAGACTGCTGGGGTATTACTGGGGGCAGGGGTGAGGGCAATGGGCCGTAAACTGGGAGGCACAGCAAAGTTTAACAGATGAATTGGGCATATCATGGGCTGGCTCCTTGCCATGCCCCAACAAGTTAAATACATAAATACAATGGCACTTGAATGCTTGTAAATAATACCAAAGTGAATTGGTCCCTCCTCAGCCCTTCACTTCCCACTTCAAAGGTCAAAGTCATTTGGTTTCACAATAGTTGATGTAGCCACTTAACAGGAGTTAAAGGCAGAGAGAGGGAACCTGGAGAGATAGGTGACACAGGGAGAGTGATTCCCACATTTCCAAAACAGCCAAGAGAAACCCTGAGAATATGCCACCTACGAGGGCTAGGAGTGGTGAGAAACTGGGAGATTGGATGGCTCAGCACAACACCACCCTAGTATGTTGCTGTTTTATGGCCAGTCCCCGTAAACAGCCCCTTTTTACGCAGTCTGAGTGGAGAGCCCAAAGACTGGAGGGGGGGTGGAGACTAGTTCCTGTCTCACTTCTAACACTGGTTCCAGCATTGGTTCTTCTGTGCAGAGCATTTCCAGGTGAGAGTGAATACATCAGCCCATACTGTGGGCATGTCTACTCAGCAAATGAAGGTGTGACAGTAGCACAGGTGGGCATACCCAGGCTAGCTTTAATCGAGCTAGTGCAGGTAAGGGACATGGCAGCACTGGGGCTGGCAACCTGCGTATGTACCCAGGGTCCCTGGCACTGTTGTTGTCAGGTTGCTAGCATTTCTTCACTATGATTGCTACCCAAGCTAACTAGATTAATGCTAGATCAGGTACGCCTACCTATGCTACAATCTCACCTTCATTTGCTGTCCTGTTCCCATCCCCACCATTTGGAGAGTCTTATAGGGAGAGGAATAAATATGGTTTTGTGTTGGCCTGAAGGGCAGCTACATTTTTTTATCTTCATGACTCACATATAATCCTCACACACACACCCCTTCCATTCTCCTGGTGCCATTTGCAAGTTACTTAATCATCATTACCTCATTTCTAATGTAACCACAAATGACCCGCTGGATGTAATATGAACACTATAGATACATGTGCATATTATATATGTTTGCTATGACTGCCATTCTCAGCCCAGCATTCGCAAGAAATGTAGCAGGTCAGGATTGATGTGGGTAACCACAGCACTAGGTCTTTGTATCTAGGCACGTGTGAAAGGGCGGGTGTCCTAGGACTGGCATGGCAGAGGCTGTTGCTTGTCAGGACTGGCAGAACTGTGCCAGGGTCCTGAAACTGCTCACACAAGGAATGCAGCTGATCAGGATTAAGGTGCATTGACACAGTCATGCACAGTGGTAATTTTGCACAGTTCCTGCCCATATAGGGTTTGTCTACACTGCAATTAAACACCAGCGGCTGGCCCATGTCAGCTGACTCAGGCTCGTGGAGTTTGGGTTACCGGGCTGTTTGACTGGGGTGTAGATGTTCAGGCTTGGGCTGGAGTATGGGCTCTGAGACCCTCCTCTCTTGCGGGGTCCCAGAGCTCGGGCTCCATCCCAAGCTTGAACATCTACACCACAATTAAACAGCCCCATAGCCTGAGCCCTGCGAGCCGGAGTCAGCTGACATGGGCCAGCCATGGGTATTTAATTTCAGTGACAGTGCTAACTCTGGCCAGAACTACTATACAGATCCTTAGTTTCATGAGTGTTACATTCATACCACACTATTTTCATACAGCTAAAAGGAATGGGCTGATGCTTTCAAAGCTGTCTGAGGGACTTGAGCACGCAATTCCCATTAGAATTGTCCAGATCTCCCAGATGGCTTTGAAATTCTCAGCCCTGGTGGCTGTTTCATAGGTAAGGTCCATGTGTAACTTAGGGTATGTCTACACTACGGGATTAATCCGAATTTAGATAATTCGAATTTGGGAAACAGGTTGTATAAATTCGATTGTGCGCGGCCACACTAAGCACATTAATTCGGTTTTTAACCACATTAATTCGGTGGTGTACGGCCACACTACCCCATTAATTTAACCACAGTAATTCGGTGGTGTGCGGCCACACTAACCCTAATTCGAATTAACAAAATCGATTTAGGCGCTACTCCGCTCGTCGAGGTGGAGTACAGAAATCGATTTTAAGTGCTCTTTAATTCGAATTAACTGGCTCTGTAGTGTGGACGGGTGAAGGGTTAATTCGGATTAACGCAGCTAAATCCGAATTAAAGTCGTAGTGTAGACCAGGCCTTTGTTTGACATAAACAACAAGGAGTCCGGTGGCACTTTAAAGAGTAACAGAGTTATTTGGGCATCAGCTTTCGTCGGTAAAAGACCCCACTTCTTCAGATGCATGGAGTGAAAATTACAGATACAAGCATACATATACTGGCACATGAAGAGAAGGGAGTTACCTTACAAGTGGAGAACCAGTGTTAACAAGGCCAGCTCAGGCAGGGTGGATGTGGTCCACTCCCAATAATTGATGAGGAGGTGTCAGTACCACGAGAGGGAAAATTGCTTTCGTAGTGAGCCAGCCACTCCCAGTCCCTATTCAAGCTCAAATTAATGGTGTTAAGTTTGCAAATGAATTGTAGCTCTGCAGTTTTTCTTTTAAGTCTGTTTTTGAAGTTTTTTTGTTGAAGGATGGCTACATCTGAAGAAGTGCGGTTTTTTGCCCACAAAAGCTTATGTTCAAATAAATCTGTTAGTCTTTAAGGTGCCACCGGACTCCTTGTTGTTTTTGTGGATACAGACTAACACGGCTACCGCTCTGATACTTAGGCCTTGGCTACACTTGCAGCTGTACAGCGCTGTGAGTTAAACCTGACTTTGTGCAGCTGAGTAGGGAAAGCGCTGCAGTCTGTCCACACTGACAGCTGCCCAGCGCACTGTTGTGGCCACATTTGCGGCAATTGCAGCGCTATTGGGAGCGGTGCATTATGGGCAGCTATCCCACAGAGCACCTTTTCCCATTCTGGCGCCATGGGTTGTGGAAAGGGGGCCTGGGTGCGGGGGATTCTGGGTCCTGTCCCAATGCCCCGTGATGCATTGCTTCGCATCCCAGAAATCCCTTCGTTTCCGTCCACCTTTGGCACCATCTTTCAACGGTTTCTGTGCAGCGCGATCTGTCTGCAGGAAATGGAGTCCGAACTGCTGAGGCGTATGCTGACGAGTCTCGCCAGCACGTCACGTTTGGCTGTCGAACTATTCCTTAAGATCCAAAGTGACAGTGAGAGTGAGGGTGAGGAGTCCGACGATGCTATCGAGCCGCGTAACGCGTACGACACGAAATTGCTTGTGGCACTCACGGACATGCTCAGCACCGTGGAACGCCGCTTTTGGGCTCGGGAAACAAGCACTGAGTGGTGGGATCACATCGTCATGGAAGTCTGGGATGACGAGCAGTGGCTGCAGAACTTTCGGATGAGAAAAGCCACTTTCATGGGACTGTGTGAGGAGCTTGCCCCCACCCTGCGGCGCAAGGACACGAGATTGAGAGCTGCCCTGCCAGTGGAGAAGCGGGTGGCTATTGCAATCTGGAAGCTGGCAACTCCAGACAGCTACCAGTCGGTCGCAAACCAGTTTGGAGTGGGAAAGTCTACCGTTGGAATCGTGTTGATGCAAGTTTGCAAGGCCATTAATCGCATCCTACTCAGAAGAACCGTGACTCTGAGTAACGTGCAGGAAATAGTGGATGGCTTTGCACAAATGGGGTTCCCTAACTGTGGAGGGGCGATAGATGGGATGCACATTCCTATTCTGGCACCATCCCACCTAGGATCCGAGTACGTTAATCGGAAGGGGTATTTCTCTATGGTTCTCCAGGCGCTTGTGGATCACCGTGGGTGTTTCATTGACATTAACACAGGCTGGCCCAGAAAGGTGCATGACGCACACATCTTTCGGAACACTTGGCTGTTCAGGAAGATGCAGGCCGGGACTTTTTTCCCAGAGCGGAAGATTACGGTAAGGGAAGTTGAAATGCCCATTGTGATCCTTGGAGAGCCCACTTACCCGTTAATGCCGTGGCTCATGAAACCCTACACAGGGAGCCTTAACAGCAGCAAGGAACAGTTCAACTACAGGCTGAGTCGGTGCCGAATGACTGTGGAGTGTGCCTTTGGCCGTTTAAAGGGCCGCTGGCGATCTCCGTATGGGAAGCTGGACTTGGCCGAAAACAGCATCCCCGCGGTTATATCCACGTGCTGTGCCCTCCATAATATTTGTGAAGGGAAGGGTGAAAGCTTCACTCAGGCATGGACCTCTGAGGTTCAACATCTGGAGGCTGAATTTGCACAGCCAGAGAGCAGGGCTATTACAGGGGCCCAGCGCGGGGCTGCAAGGATTAGGGATGCCTTGAGGGAGCAATTTGAGGCTGAAAACCAGCAGTAATATCTGGTGCCCTGCACGGGAGTGAAGTGCAGTAGTTCCAATCTTTAGGAATCAGTGTTTGCTAAGCAGACAAGCAGACTTGCAGTGCCTGTTTATTTCCTGGGCTAAGGAGTCTTTTACTTTATGCAATAATAAAGAATGTTTTCAAAGCCAAAAAATCCATTTATTGAAAAGAAAAAAAATATTTATTGAAAAGAAACAAGGGGGTGGAGTGGAGAACAGAACAATCACAGATTCGCGTATGTCCTGTCTGGTGTGCTGTGCAGTGAGTGCTGCACTTCAGGACAGCTATACTGCATGGTGATGTGGGTTGAGTGCAGAGGGTAAGGGTCATGGTTTTCAGGGCTGGGTGGTGAAGATACTGGTGTTGGAGGCAGCGGGTGGCGTGAAGAACACGGAAGTTGGGGAAAGTGGGTTGGAGGTGACAGTGGGGCACAACGGAAAGAGTTTGGGGACAAGGGCTGTGGGGGGGGGTGGTGTTTGCGTTTGCGGTACTGCTCCTCTTTCTGCATGGCTACCAGCTCCTGGATAGCGTCTGCTTGGCGCTCCAGGATGCTTATGAGCCTATCAGTGCTTTGCTGCCGGTGCGTGGTGCTTTGCCGCCGGTGCGCTGCATTTTCCTGGCGGATCCTGCTTTCTGTCTCCCTCCAGTTCTGTGCTTTCTCATTCTCTTTAATAGATTGCCGCATCACTTCTTGCAGCATGTCTTCTTTGCTTTTTCGCGGTCTCTTCCTGAGTCTTTCCAGTCTCTGAGCAGGCAATAAGAGGGACAGCTGAGGTCTCAAGGTTGATGCAGCTGTATAGGCAAAATGCAACATTTAACAGAGGCAGCATTGTTTATACCAGACAGAGTAATGATTCCCCCCGCATTTAAGGAGTAGAAAACACACAGGGTCTACACAATAGCATAATTTTCCCGTCCGAAACAGAGCACACATATCCCACGGGAGCCTCAAAATGGTGAGAAAGGGGGACTGATTGTTTCAGGGCTGCACTGTCCTCTGGGTTTCTGTGCCTTGGGGAGAGCCAACAGCTTCGGGGGCCTACACTGAACACTGTCCCAACATTTTCCACAGGAGTTCGTCCTGGACGATATCTCGCTGCTGAGGGTGACCTGGGAAGCAAGGGAGGGTCTTCTACTGCAATGCGGCTTCCGCCCTGGCCCATATGCAGCTTGCCTGTGTGCAGCAATGGTCCCCCCGCCCCTCGCGGCACAGTGGCGCGGACACATTAGCCTGGCTGGGACAAGGACCACGGTGGCTCTCCCGATAAACCTGCGCAAGCACATTGCATACGTTCTGGATGAGACATTCGAGGAGATTACCGAGGCCGATTACCGCGATGTGATAAACCACATCAATGCACTATTCTGCATCTAGGCATGCATGCCTAACCCTCCTCTCCCAAAGAGCCCGCACCGAAAAAATTCCTTCCCGAAAAAAAAAACCGCTTACCGGGAACCTGCTCTTCTGTTTGTCCTCCACCAAGTACTGGCCGCTGCGACTGGCTACCTTCCTCCTGGCTCAAGAAGAGCTCCTGGCTGCATGGCTCCAGGGATTCTGGGGTGTCTCCATCCGGCCCACCACCATCACTCCCGTTTTCCTCCTCCTCTTCCTCCTCCCCCTCCCCCCACACCGGCTCTGAAATGTCCATGGTGGTGCTCAGAGTGGAGGTGGGGTTAACCCCAAGTATCGCATCCAGCTCTTTGTAGAATTGGCAGGTCGCGGGGGAGCACCCGAGCAGCCGTTTGTGTCGCGGGCTTTGCGGTAGGCACTCCGCAGCTCCTTCACTTTAATCCTGCACTGCAGGGCATCCTGGTCATGGCCCCTTTCCATCATGTCCTTTGATACCTTCCCGAAGGTATCGTAATTCCTACGGCTGGAGCGCAGCTGGGACTGTACAGCTTCCTCCCCCCAAACACTGATGAGGTCCAGCAACTCGCCATTGCTCCATGCTGGGGCTCGCTTGGCGCATGGAGGCATGGTCACCTGGAAAGATTCGCTGATAGCACTCAACTCCATGCCAGGCCTGGCTGAGCAAACAGGAAGGGGATTTTTAAAATTCCCGGGGAATGTAAAGGGTGGGTCACATGGTTGGTTACCTGAGGCCAGGACAGTAGAGTTTGAACTGATGACCAGAGTGGCTAGAACAGGCATTGTGGGATACTGCCGAATAATTCTGGAGGCCATTCGCAGCGCATTGGGCGGCCACACTGGCGCCGCAGCGCTGCAGCGGCAGCGCAATACTTGCTATTCCTCTCGGAGAGGTGGAGTACATGCAGCGCTGCAACCATGGAGATACAGCGCTGCAAATGCCTTGCCAGTGTGGATGGGGAGTGAGTTACAGCACTGGGGGAGCCTTTACAGCGCTGTAACTCGCAAGTGTAGCCAAGGCCTTAGTTTGACAGGTGGCGTTTTCCTACCATATGGGCTTAATCAATGATTTAGGTGAAGGACTTGTCACCTATCAAATGCAACTCAATCCTTTTAGCAGTCACCATGGCTACTTGGATATACTTCCTACTAGGCTGTCTAAACTTAAAATATCCTAGATAATTTCACAGGCAAAACAGAGATGTGGAGTAGATAGGTTATTTAGTTATGTCTGCTATTACAGGCACTATCTAAAACATGCATCCGACGAAGTGGGCATTCACCCACGAAAGCTTATGCTCCAATACATCTGTTAGTCTTAAAGGTGCCACAGGACTCTCTGTTGCTTTTATCTAAAACTGTATCTTGAAGCATATAGAAGACACAGTTCCCCACCACCACTATATGTTAAAAAAAACCTTGTTCCTTTCCACATTTAGGACATAAGACTTTTCCTGGTCTATAAACCCTAATAGGAGATAAACAATTTTTAGGAAGGTATTTATTCTCTTTCCTTGCAAATCCGTAGCTCATTCCTATTGCATTAGTTAAGGGAGAACAATAAAGCTTTAGTGTGTGTGGGTTTTTTTAAATTAAAATCTTAAGATCCAAAATAAACAACATGACAAATTTGGCATTATAAAATGATTCAACTACATTTTGATACATTTTTTTAAAAAATCAGCACTTCCATCATTTATCTGCCAGGACCTGAGTTCAGAGGCCTATGCTTCCCCAGCAAGGGTTGATTAGGGTGGTTTATACAAGAAGCTGAAGCAGCCCAAGGAATACAGAAAGTGGCTTCTATTGCTTATTATGGCAAGGGAGGCAGCATTGTTCACTGAAGTTGTAGTTCGGGCTCAGCTGTTGATTTACTTGAGTACGACATCATCTAACCCTTCTTTGTGCCCATAAGCAAGAGTTTGTGAGAATTAATTAGTTAACTTGTGTAAATTGCATTAGTAAGTATTATTATCAGGTCATCAGCTTTTGTGGGAGAAACAAAGAACCCTGGTTCATTAGGGCTTCAAAGTAAGTGCAGGAGAAAGTGTATTTGAGTCCAGCCCTGCAAGATACAGAGTGCTCTCAACTCCCACTGTAGTTAATGTGAGTAGCCAGAGGAAGGTGTTTGGCAGCGTTCAAGAGGTGCTCACCATCTCACAATACTGGCCCTCTATTTTCTATTTTGAAAATTAAACACACCTCCTACACACACCTTCTCTTACAACCAGTATGACAGCCAGGGTCCAAACATGCCAAGAGGAGAACAGAAGGGTTAATTCCCCCCCCCCCCCCCCGCAAATGAGCAAATCTACTGATTGCACAATATTTTCCTATAAAAGTATATTGAGTAAGGTCTTTTATGAAAGCTTGTAATGTTCTGGACTTGATGGTGATTGTGCGAAATGTATGCAGCCTGTGGCTATGAATCTGTGTACATAGAAAACTGTGCTCATAATCTGTACTACAGTTTCAACATCATCTCACAACTGGGCAGTGAAGCAGTCAAGTGTGGAGGGGCATCTCTAGGGCCCTACCAAATTCACGATCCATTTTAGTCAATTTCATGGTCATAGGATTTTAAAAATCGTAAATTTCATGATTTCAGCTATTTAAAACTGAAATTTCAGGGTGTTGTAATTGTAGGGATCCTGACAGAAAAGGGAGTTGGGGGGGGTCGCAAGGTTATTGTAGGGGGTGTTGCAGAACAGTTACTCTTACTTCTGCACTGCTGCTGGCGAGGCGGTGCTGCCTTCAGAGCTGGGTAGCTGGAGAGCAGCGGCTGCTGGCCAGGAGCCCAGCTCTGAAGGCAGAGCCACCGCCAGCAGCAGTGCAGAAGTAAGGATGGCATGGTATGGTGTTGCCACCCTTACTTCTGCTGCTGCCTTCAGAGCTGGACCCTTGGTCAGCAGCCGCCACTCTCCCGCCACCCAGCTCTGAAGGCAGCAGGGCAGAAGTAAAGGTGGCAATACCATACCATGCCATCCTTACTGCTGCGCTGCTGCTGGTGGGTTGCTGCCTTCAGAGCTGGGCACCTGGCCAACAGCCGCCGCTCTCTGGCTGCCCAACTCTGAAGGCAGTGCAAAAGTAAGGGTGGCAATATCACAACCTCCCTAAAATAACCTTGTGACCCCCATGCAAATCCCTTTTGGATCAGGAGCACCAGTTTGAGAAACGCTGGTCTCCCCCGTGAAATCTGTATAGTATAGGGTAAAAGCGCACAAAAGACCAGATTTCACAGGGGGAGACCAGATTTCATGGTCCATGACGCGTTTTTCATGGCTGTGAATTTTGTAGGGCCCTAGGCATCCCCAAGCCAGTTGTTTACATGAAACCACCTTCAAGTACCCATCCATTGTCCAGCCCTGGAAAAGACAAAGATAGACAATCAGAGTTAATGGGAAAACATTGAAACAACTTGAAACTGAAAAGCAAATCCCAGTCTTCAGAAAACAAGAAATTAGGGCATTTCCCCCACTTTGCGTATCTAGTGACTGAAGGGAAAAAAAACCCTGCAAAGCCTTTTAAAATGGAAGAGGTTTGAACTGAGGGGCAGTCTCTAGGTGGGAAGCTGTCTGGGAATAGCTGGATCTCCTCTATGGCTAGGTGGTACTCTGGGAATCTGCAAAGGCAGTAGGTAACTTGTATTAGAAAACAGGGTTTATCTAGTATGGAAGTGTAAAGCCTACAGTTGCTCTTGAGGTTTGTTTTCTGTGTAACTTGTCTATGTTTGCTTTCCCTCGCTATTTTATCTTTGAATCTGTGGTTTTTCTATTAAATAAACTTTTTGTTTATTTTTACCCCAACCAGGTCTTTGGTGTGCAAACTGTGTGCAATGTGTGCCAAAATGAACTGATAACTGGGGAGTTGGTTCCATGTCATCGGGGGTGACAAACCAGAGGGGAATGGTCCAAGTGTCTGGTACTTAAGAACTTGGGAAGAATGGATTTGGGGAGACTCAGAACTAGAGGGGCAATTGATGTCAAAGAATAACGAGGCTGATGAGAGCCAGGGTGAGGCCTTATGGTTGTGGGGTGGCTACTGATGTCAGGGATCTGAACCATAGCCGCACGCCACCAAGGCACCTAGAAGCTAAATGGTGGTGACTGAACCCCTCACTGGTCTGGGTGGTCCCGAAAACATCATGGCCAGATCCTGCAGCCCTTACACAGGCAGAACTGTCAGTGACATCAATGAGAGTTTTACCTGAATAAGGTCTTTGTAGCCACCTCAGAATTTGGCTGGTTAGGTTAGCTGTCTAATGATTAGAGCTTAGAGATCTTATTCTTTTTCAAGGATTTTTAAATAGAGCTGTATTGTTCCCCTGAATCTGGGGAGCCACTTTTCAAAGCTGGCTGCTGAAGCTACTTGCACAAAATGTTGCATTACTGGGCTGTGGTTAGAACTTAGGGGCCTCATATTTAAGGCTCTAAATGGCCAAGTAAAAGCCAAATCATGAGATTGGAGGGATCAAGTTTGAAAACTGAGTCTACCATCTGTGTCTCTTTCCAGCCTGTACCATCTCCTTTTCTCACTTTTCCATTTGTCATTAAATTGAACTAAAATACATTGTTCGTGATCAATATCATGATACTATCCTCTAGTGAGATTTGATCTTCTTAGCCAGCATTGTTTCAAGTTGTGCTTTATACCGATGTCCCTAGAGTTTGTCATTCAAGTAGCATAACATTTGAGCCAGAGCACCTTCAAAGGATTGTAGTACTGTACGAAATGTCTTCTGTATTCTAAATCCTCATTTTACTGACCTACTTACTATAGAAATATTTACCCAACAAAATAAAAAATACACACCAAGTGTTTAGGTTTGGCCTCATTTCTACATGTGAAAGCCAAAAACATGCTGGATGCTTTGGTTATTCATTATGTAAATACTTTTTCAAAATTAAATAACTCAACCCTCCAAAGAATGGATTGGCCTATGTACATCAACATGGGTTCATAAAATGGGGGTTGGATGTGCACATCACAGGCACCGACTCTAATAAAAAAATTAGCGGGTGCTTAGCACCCACCAGCAGCCAAGCTCCCCTTCCTCCCCACCTCCCACCAGCGCCACACCCCCCCCCCCCCGCTGGTGGCCCCACTGATCAACTCCTCCCCCTCCTTCCCAGCGCCTCCTGCACACCGTGGAACAGCTGTTCCGCGGTGTGCAGGAGGCGCTGGAAGGGAGGGGGAGGAGCTGGAACGGGGCACGCTCGGGGGAGGGGGTGGAAAGAGGTGGGGTGGGATGGGAAGAGGTGGGGTAGGGCTTTGGGGGAGGGGTGAAGTGGGGGTGGGGTCAGGGGCAGAGGGAGGGTTGAGCCCCCCCAGGTAGAGAGGAAGTTGGCACCTATGGTGCACATTACAAGAAGATTGGTACATTAGTTCCATGCTATATTAAAATCAGGAGAGAAAAGGGTGGTTGTAGTGCTGATCATTGGGGAGAGGGTGGTGCAGTGACTTTTTGCACTATTTTTTTTTATCATGGGAGACATGAGTACAAAATGCTGCTTAGGTTGGAAGTGAAACCAGGCTGGTGGATTTTATTGTAGGTCACATTTTTGCAGCTTATTGCACAATTTTGCAAAATTTGCAGATGCAGCCAAAGCTAGTCACTGAACTGGAAAGGCCAAGGGTGCTGCAGGTCAAAAATGAAGTATATTGACAACGCTGGCTAGGGACCCAAAAATGGAATATCTGGGGCTACTGCAGGCCTCCATGAGATACACTGAAAGAACTGTGTGTGTCACAGGACTGAAATAACTGGGGTTGGGACAGGTCAAAACTGAGGTGTATTAACAAAGCTGTATGGGGCTGTAAGACAGGATTCTGAGGTGTGTTGATGAAGCAGTCGGGTGTGCAGGAATGGCAGTGTACAGGGAAGGACTGAGGTGAGTTGACAGAGCTTGTATGGAGGAGCCACGGACTGGAAAAGGAGGTGATGCGGGTGGTCAGGACTCAAGCGAAGTTCTAACTGTGGGAATCTATCAGAAAGTCTGCAGTTTCTGTGAGATTCATACTTGGTCCAGTAGGTAGGCTGCAGGTGCAGAATGAAAGGATGCAGGGATGGTATCTGGAGGCTCATAGAACTAACTCTGCTTCTGATACCACCTCTACCAAGGTCTAGTAACCTTGCAGTCCTTATAACTCAGGCAACAGATACACAATAGGTGGTGACGGGGAGGGAAAGGGTCATAGGTTCCCACAGGTACAGGTTGATAGCCAAATACTCACCCTCTTATCTGTGGCCCAGTAACTAACCTCCATACCCAGACCACCTCGTTTCTTCACGGTTATTGTAGGAAGACCTTGCCATGAATTCTCAGAAAAGTCAAAGTCTGGTAACAGTGCTGAGAACCATTTCAGTTACAACAGAGGAAAGGCCTCATCAGCAATTCTGGGCTTTGCCTGCAGTGACTTCTGCTGTTGTACTGGAGAGACATCAGATCAGTTTTGCAACTGATAACTGATTATCCCCTTTGCAAGACATGTTTTCAGCTAATCCCCAGCTTCCCGCTGGTGTGACATGAGACGATGATTTCAAAGCAAATATTATCTGATATTCTAACAGCTGAAACATAGAAATAGCCATGTAGCAGGTGCAGAAATTAGGAGTGAAGTAGAAAGTCATGAGTGTAATAAATTATGCAGTAGAGGAACAGGTAAAATCTTTATAGTGTCACAAGCTGACTTCTTGGAAAGGGGTTCCCTTGGGTGCCCTCTGCTTTCCCTGAACTTGTGGCAAGTGCTGTTTTTTGGAGTGAGCAAGAAGGAAGATGAAAATCAGCTAGACACCTGACAAACATGGATGACTAGGGTGATGTCATAGGTTAGGCATCAGCCTTTCAACTCTAGGAAGTGGGTTCAAATCCTGCCTTACAGCCTAATGAGTTTTGTGTTCTTTTATCTTCCCACCTGCGTCACATTTGTCCACCCCACAATATTGACCATGGCTACGAGTCTCTGGGAGATCCTCAGGACACGACGGGGGTTTTGGAGGCGAGAAATGCGCTACTTTGCAGAGGTGTCTGGGGGCTCAGGACTGGAAGAGCCAGCAATGCTGCAGGTCAAGACTGAGGTGAAAGGGGCCTAGGACTATAATAGCAGGACATCATGCAGGTTGATTTAAAATAAAAAAAACCCTCTTCCTGTAACCCTGGTAAAAATCTATGCACGTGTCTTAGGTCATGATTGGAGTCCATGATGCACAACTCATTTATATGAGCCCCTGTGGTAGCTAGAAGTTACACAATGATCTTTGTTGCACCAGGGAGGTTAGAATCAGAACCCTTAGATTCTGGTTAGGAACCCAGGACTGGAACCCAGCCAGATACATCAAAAATCTCCTCCCCACTTATCAAAATCTTACAGGACCCAGGGCCCCATTTAACTGCTGCATGCTCCGTCTGGTATCTCGTTTATGCGAGTTGCTGATCTCTGAGATATGCATGTCGATAAAAGGCTTTGCATGTTGCTGGGGATGGGAGGGTTCGCCTTGTCGGTAGCATCAGCTACAAGCTGCTGCCAGAGGCAGGGTGCCAGGTCAGCTGAAACAGCCCTTTGATCTTTGATGAAAAGTCCTATATTCCTGTGAGCCTCTCCCCTCTGCAGCAAGCCCTGCAGTGTGCTCACAATATCCTACAGAGACAGGAGAACAGTTCCCTTTGCACACACGTGACTTGGCAACCAGCAGTGATGGCAGAGGAAGAGCAGATCAAAAGGTGACAGCTGGAGAGGAGGATGGTTAAGGATTTGGTAAAATCATCTGTATTTTAATATGGTTCTGAGTCTGAAAGGCATGGCAAAGCCAGGGTCTACTCCATGGAAAGGATTAAGGGCCAGTCCTGCAAGAGGCCAAGCTCCTTCAACTCCCATTGAAGTCAATCCTACTCCCATTGAAACCAATAGGACATTTGCCATTGGCTTCAATGGAAGCAGGATCAGACCCGAAAGGAAATGAGAGTGCGCTGCCCATTGCAGGATTGGGCCCCAGGTTGGTAGCATTTCCTAGTTTCCATGCAGTTGTGGACATAAATTGGATTCCCTGCTGTGCCACTTCTTCTAATAATCTCTGCCTACGGACCGAGCGATCAGAGCTGTAATGCCTCCTGGCACGTCAGATGTTCTTGTACCACCTCTGCTGAACACTCCAGTGCTTGTGGCATGTCTTCAGTCAGAGGCCCTGCCTTTGGAACTCACTCTCCTTGGCAGTCAGCAGGATCCGGAGCTTTGCTGCTTTCAGAGCACAATGTAAGGTGGATTTATTTGGTTTAGACTTGGGCTGAGGTTTATTTTTAGTTCTTGGGGCTATATATTGTGTTTACATCACTGGTCTAGTCTAGTCTATATAGGTTCTTATACCACCCACATCACTATAGTATCTGAGCAACTCCCAGTAGTGCATTAAGTGATGTGGCTGACATCTGTTACATGTAGTTCATTCTCTGACAAGTTGGAGAATTAGGTGTGCAATGAAGTGTTTTGCTGTGGTAGTTATTGGTGTTGTATTCAAATGTACAAGCTGGTCCGGGTTTATGTTAGAGAAGGCAGGTCAAAGCAATTCACCTTGCACTTGGAATGGAAGGTGGTGAGGTTTGTGATGGTCCTTAGTTCCTGTAGGAATTTGTTCCTAAGAAAGGTCTGTCTCCTGCACACAGAAGCTTTGTGGAAGAAAGGTCCATTGTCTCTGAGAAGTGGAGCTGGTCCTCATCCTGGAGCTTTAGGCAATCATTTACTGATGCTTGGCCCATTGATCACTTCAAAGAGGAGGAATGAGATCCTGCACTTCACTTGACATTCTAAGGGAAGCCGTTGTAGAGCGTAGAGGACAGGTTAGATGTGTTTGCAGGAGCCGATGTTGGTGAGGGAAGCGAATATTGTTTGGAATGGGGAAGTTGTATGTTTAAATATCATGAAGACCTTATTCTGTCCTTGCTTACATCATTGCAACTCCATTGACTTCAATGGAGTTGCTCTTGATTTACACGAACATAATGAAGTGGAGTATCAGGACCTTGGTGTCCATAGCAATGATATGGCAAAGCAAAATAGTACTGTATGAGTTAATTAATGAATATTCTGGGTCTGATGTTTCTCTCACTCTTCTGTAAATCGGAAGAAACTCCACTGAAGTCAATGGCATTGTGCAGCTGTACAGGAGAATCAGGCCATCCGTGTTTTGATAGGCTGAATGTTCTAACTATTAATAGTTATGAATTATTATTGTCATCATCAGTAATTTGAGTGCAAGCAGTGTGGCCAGTGTTTTGAAAACAGAGGAAGAGATGTGGTATCTGCCCTAGAGAGCTTTCAGTGTTGCTCAGATGTAGTTAAAAGTTTGGAAGGTGAAGGGACAGACTTGAGGCGATGTCTGTAGGAATCTGTAGTGGTGATTGCTGAAAGGTCCTTTGAAGAAGAAAATTTGGTTGAGCAGGGAACTGAAGTGAGTGGTGGGGATGTTTGGGGCATAAGACAGAGATACATTTCCAAGCATGGAAAATGTCACAAAACTGAGAAAGATAAAGTGGGCAGTGATGAATGAGTCTTGGATGGAGCAAAGGGAGAGGGCACAGAGCAGGAGAAACTAAGAGCAGAGAAGTAGCTGTGCAGGGTCCTTAGAAGTGAAAATTAATAGCTTGAACCTAGCATAGAAGGCAAGGGAAAGCCAGTGAAGAAACTCGAACATGGGAGTGACATGATTGGAACCATAAGAAAGGAAGACGGTCTTGGCAGCATATTCCTAGACAGATGTTCCAGGAAAATGCTGTCTTTAGATACTCAATGGGCAGAAAGATTCTCTTCACTGTGCCAAGTAACTCTGAGGGCAGGTGAAGATCTCCAGGAGTGTGGATAAAAATGCTAACTGTGCTAGACCCTGAGCATAACGACAATCCAGGGGTGTTAGATACTTTACAATTAAAGAAAATGAAAGTACCCTGTGTCTTTCAGCCTGTTGATTTCAGTCTCCCCACACCTCTTCATAGCTGGTGTTAGAGATAATAGAATGTACTGACACTTCAAGGGAAAGAAGCAGTGAAAAGTGTTGGCCTGAGTTTGGAATCAAAGGGCCTTCTCCACTGATCTCTCCCGCACTACTCTCTAGTTACTGAATAGTAAACCTAAAGAAATGTCATTGGAAAGAAAATAAGCCTGGCAATGTTAATGATAGAAACATAGAAATGTAGGGCTGGAAGGGACCCGGAGAGGTCATGTAGTCCACCCCCCTGCACTGAGGCAGGACCAAATAAACCTAAACCATCCTTGACTGTTTTTTTTACAAACCTCCAATGATGGAGATTCCACAACCTCCCTTTGAAACCTATTCCAGTGCTTAACTATCCTTATGGCTAGAAAGTTTTCCCTAATATCTAACCTAAATCTCCCTTGCTGCAGATTAAGCCCATTACTTCTTGTCCTACCTTCAGTGAACATGGAGAACCATTGATCATAGTCCTCTTTATAATATAATATATTTGAAGACTCTTCCTTTCTCAAGATTAAACATGCCCAGTTTTTTAACCTTTTCGCATAATTCAGGTTTTCTAAATCTTTCATCATTTTTGTTGCTCTCCTCTGGACTCTTTCTAATTTGGCCACATCTTTCCTAAAGTTTGGCTCCCAGAATTGGACACAGTACTCCAGCTGAGGCCTCACCAGTGCCAAGCAGAGCAGGACAATTACCTCCCATGTCTTACATACAACGTTCCTGTTAATACATCCCAGAATGATATTAGCCTTTTTTGCAAGTGCGTCATATTGTCGATTCATATTCAATTTGTGATACACTGTACTTCCCAGATCCTTTTCAGCATTTCTACTGCCTACTCAGTTATTCCCTATTTTGTATTTGTGCATTCGATTGTTTCTTCCGAAGGGCAGTACTCTGCACTTGTCTTTATTGAATTTCAGGTTTGCTGATTTCAGAAAAATTCTCCAATTTGTCAAGGTCCTTTTGATCTAATCCTGTCCTCCAAAATGCTACCATCCCCTTCCAGTGTAATGTCATCTGCAAATTTTATAAGCATACTCACCATGCCATTATCCAAATCATTAACGAAAATATTGAATGTGTCATCGGCTGATAATCTAGCTGGCCTGTTCTTGCTTCCTCTCCTACTCTTTTCCTCCTATCTACCCACTTGCAGACTGACACCAATACAGCCACTTACTAATCAGACATCAGTGCCTCTCTGGGAACTAGCCCAATAGAGGATACTCTGCTGTAGAGTTAGCTGAAGCTTGCACACACACCCTACTTCCTTCTTTCTCTGGAGCTTGCATGCAGCCGTACCTCCATGGGAATCCTGACATCTTTCCAAAGCCAGGTCCCTAGTGTGCCTCTGACCAGACACAGTGAGGGTCCTGAACTGCTAAAGGAATTGGGCTGGCATTGTAGAATGCATTCCCTCCCCGGGGCTCAGAAAACACACGCTGAGTGTTCACTTCCACCCAAGGAGCCAAGCTTCCAGGACCTGAACACAGTGAGATTAGCACAAGGAACAGTTCTGGAACTCCACCAGGACTGGGTCGGCACAGTAATACTTCAGGATTTTTAAATTTTATTTTCGGACTCCTTAAATAAAAGCTCTTACTGGGTACATTGTTCTGTGCAAGATTTCCACCTAGCTCCATAAATGCATCTAAGTTGTGATCTGCAGCACCATCTGCTAAACTAATCCTAGCTCCCGAAACAACTGTCATAATGGCCCTCATTCCTGGCTTGACCATGCTAGCCCAGCTTTTCCAATGCAGCCCTGTCCAGACCTACTGCTCATCCGACTAATCCAGACCTGGGAGCATCACGTGGTAGGCCTATTTGGTGGTTTTGTGCTGGGATGAGACTGCATTTACTCTCTTAGTGATCCAACAGAGATTTGAATGCTAGTCTCCTCTTCTGGAGAAAATGACACAAATTCAATGCATCATCCTTATTCCTCTGCCCTCCAACTGGTGAAAGAATTGCTGATCTTTTTGTTGTTTGTTTTTTATCTGGGTTGTTGGTTCTGCCAAACCAGCTGTTCTTTATGTATAATGACTTTGTCAGTTCTGCAGCCTGGTGCCTCCATCACCTCTAGACTGTTAGAAGCTACCATCTTCTGCCTGTAGGAAGATCACTCCCTCTGTTTCCATCATCCTTAGTAACACAGATTAAAGACGTCTAGCCACTATTTTTCAGAATAAGGATCTTAGTTTTAATATCTATTTGCTCATCGCCACAATTCTTATGGACACACACATGTATAGGCACATATACGCTCACTGATACAGCTTGACAGATGTAATTGGATACAGATGTATTTCATACAGGAATAGGGCAAAGCACTTCAGAAAACAGGGCCGTGCGTCAATAGCTTTTGGCCCACCCCGCAGCAAATGTTTCTGCTGATAAGGACAGAGCATTGTTAGCTTTGGATCCTTTACTCAAAGGGGGGAAAAAATCATGCATTGCTACTGTTACATATTATAAATCATGAGCTTCTTAGCAGCCAATTGGCAGCCAGGATTCCCCAATGTTTTACGCACTCTCACTTTGTTAACAGTTCCAGCTTATGCTGCTTTCAGAGCACGGGGGGATCACAGTTCACTGGATGACTTTTTGTTCCATTTAGCCAAGGGAGATGGTCTCTAAGAAACCAATTATGTAAACCAATAAATAAACCATAAGCTGATAATAGTAACTGCAGAATTAAACACTCAATAGGGTTCAGATCAGCATTATTATTATCTGACAAATGAAGTCTATGAGCTGTATTGCCACCCACTAACATTGCTCTTATGCTGTTATAACTCCATCCATCTCAATGGAATTGCACTCGATGGACATGAGAGGAGAACCAGGTGCTGTAAGTCGTGTGACAAGGATAGTTCATGTGATGAGAGGCATGATGGCTGAAAATGGTATTTGTTCAGAAAGGCAGCCCTTAAAGTTTGATTGCACTGTAGGAAACCATTGTATCTCTTTCACCATTTGGCAATCACAGCTTTGCTTAGCCTTTTGCTTAGGCCTTTCATGACCTCCCCAACTGCTGCTCTGTCCTGTGGGGGAAGGTTTTTGAAAAGGTCGTGCAAAGCAGTTCTCAAGTCATCTGTTTTCCTCTGGCTTCCTGAATCCTTATTCATCTGCTGTCTCCTTTTCATCAGATCTGAAATGTGAGGTCTCCTTTTTGCCCCAAAAGCTAAAACGTCAGAGGACAGTCCTGAGGCCTGGAAATGCTGGGTGATTGTTTTTTCCCCATGTCCCTTTCAGAGGCTTAAGGGGTCGCCTGGCTTTTTCTCGCTTTATACACCACTTCCGCTTTGTGGCCTTATATCATGTCAACCCTCCCCCAGCCAAAACAGAATGGAGGGGGGCTCCCTTAGGAACTTACCAGTGCCTCACTTTTAATCAGTCAGAGAGGTCATTTGATTGATGAGCAATGCAAGGCCCCTCTATCCCCTTTCAGCTCCTGCTAAACCCTGGTAAGAAAAGCCCAGGAACTAAACTCTGGCCTAGGCCTTGCAGAGCACTATACCCAGCTCCTCCTTACCACGTTAGCTGCAACATGGTAGAACACGAACAGATTTTTAATAATCGCATTGGAGGTTGGAGGAGATCCTGGGGAGATCATGCAAAGATTTCTAAAGACACCTGGGCCGTGCCCTATAGAACATTTTTAACCCTGCCAGTGGCAGAAAGATTAAGGAGGGATTTTTTAAATTCATTTTTCCAAGATTACCTCTACTTGTTCAACATGGCTTAGCACAATTGCATTGTCCCTATCAAGGGACAGATTCAGTAGGTCAGTGTTTTTCATAAATAAGTACTTGTGAGAAGGGACTGGAGACCACCTAACTAGGATCCAATACAGCAGAGAAAGGGCAGAGGATCTACTTCTGCTGCTACGTGTGAATTCTCTGGTTATTTGTTGTTGTTCCGAACCACTACATCTCTCCCTTCACCCAGTGGCAGATTTAGAGTTAGTGAGGCCTTGTGCGCAGCTTTATTTTTGCCCCCCACCCCCACCCCTCGGGACCCAGCCAAGAAAAAGAACATTCTCTCTTATCTCCCCCCCTGTTTTTCATTCTTGTTTTCTTCATCCTCCTCCTATATTCTAAGTAATGGGAAGTAAATGAAAATAAAGAGAGGCACCTTGATTGGAGCAGGGGGTTGGGATGCAGGAGGAGGTGCAGGGGGCGGGCTCTGGGCTGGGACAGGGGGCTGGGGTGTGGGAGGGGGGAGGGGTGCAGGCTCTGTGAGGAAGTTTGGGTGCAGGGTGCAGGCTGTGGGCTAGGGCAGCGGGTTGGGGGCAGGAGGGGGGCAGAGGGGTGGTGCTTACCTCCGGCAGTGCGGCTCCCAAAGCGACCGGCCACACACACTCCTCCGGCAGTGGCTCCTAGGTGGAGGGCTACAGGGGTGCATGCAGGCGCCACCCCCACAGCTCCCATTGGCTGCAGTTCCCGGCCCATGGGAGCTGCAGAGTTGGCGCTCGGGGCGGGGGCAGTGTGCAGAGACACACACACACTCCCCCCAAGGGTCACAGGGACATGTGAAGTGGTGTGGAGGGAGGGAGGCAGAGCAGGCAGGGAGCAGCGTTAGCCCTGCTGCTGGCATGTCTCTGTGCGCCCCTTGTGGGGAGGGGGCAGCGGGTCTCTGTGTGCTGCCGGGGGCGGGGGCAGTGCACAGAGCCACCTTCCCCCCACCACTCCACCAGGGGCACGCAGAGACATGCCAGCAACCGGCCACTTCCGGGAGTGGCGTGGGACTACCAGCCATGGCATGCAGTCAGTCTGCCTGCCTGAGCCCTGCTGCACCATCAGCCGGGACTTGGGGGCAGGTTGTCAGACATTTGTCCTGCATTTTGGGGGGCCCCCTGTCATTGGGGGCCCCATGCCACCACACGGTTTGTTTCATGGTAAATCTGCTCCTGCCTTCACCCCTTCAAAATGTGTGTGTTTTGGAACGGAAAGAAAGAAAGAAGAATACATGGACAGACATTTTTGGAAGAGAATTCTGCCAGTTTAATAGCATAGCAGAGTGTGGTTTCATGGTCACTTATTTCCCAGCCTTTTTCACTGGGAAAGAATGTCCCCCCCTGCCATAGTTTTACAGGCACATGTTTATCTATCTGGGGGGCTATCACTCCAATTAAGAATGTGCAGTGGATTCCCTGTTAACTGTTTCACATAAGCAAGTTTAACAAAGTTAGACTATGAAGAAAAACAACTCCTAAAAATGGAAAGGCAGCAGCAGCAACTGGAGACAACAGAGGGTCAACACCCGCTCTTGCTCGTCCGGCTCTTCTTTGTGTTCTGCAGCCACTGGCGTAAGTGTGCAGCTACACAAACACACCATGCACCCACACAGAACTGTTACGTGCACACATAACAGGCATGTGCACACTTAAACATATGAGTAAATGCACATGCAGACCCACATGTACACATACAAGTCCATGCGCACACATACAAACCACATGTATCCACACAAGCACACACAAACAGCATGTTCACATGTGCACATACAGCGAGACACACAAAAGCCTATCTAACCACACATGCAAGTTTGCGCACTCCAGGACATGAACACAGAGCGCAAGAGAGCGCACTAATGAGTTATTATTTAGTTATAGATTGAAACTCTCTTGAAAGGTACTGAGGAAATCTTTGGCCAAAGTGACAAACGAGTAGAAAAGAAGTCCCTAAACAAACAAACAAACAAACAAACTTTAGCACTGGAAATGATAAATGAGGAAATGAGATTTACTATTTCCTTCTAAATCGCTACATCTAATTCCCCACAGATTTCCTACTGGCTACAATCACTGAAGAGAGAAAAGATCCCAAGTGGGGTGGCATTAACCACAGGGGGGCTAGTTTTAGGAAACCATCCTTTTATTTATTTTTCACGTTAGCATTTCAGTCGCCATACCAGTATTTTGTGTATGTTGGTTCACAGCACAAAATATTATGTGTCAGCAAAGTACAAATCCAGAAATAGTTTCTGAAGATTTGCATAAAAGTTAGCACGGAACCAGGGCCGGCTCCAGGCACCAGCCCACCAAGCTTGTGCTTGGGGCGGCACCTGGAGGGGGGCGGCGCGGCGCTCTGGCCGCCGGGGGGAGAGCCGAGCCCCGGCCGGGGCTCGCCGCCCTGCCCCCGGCGCTCCGCCCGCCCTACTCCCTCCCTTCCTCCCCCTCATCTCTAGTCTTTACATTTTTCTAAGGCTTAGCATGCCAGATCCTGTCAGGAGGTTGCTGAGAGGTCTAAGATATGTATTCAGGGTTCTGCCATCTATAATTCTCAGTTCTCTTTCCCAGTGTCGATTCATGTATACAGCTTCCATTGATATCAATCACATATGGAACCTAGACCCCAATCTAGCAAGCACATGCTCAACATTAAGCACATAAGTCATGCTATTGTCCCCCCATGCTTAAATAAGAACATGGTTTAATGCTTTGCTGGATCAAGGTCCTAAGAGGAACCATGCTGTACTTGGCCATGGTGTCTTGATAGGAAAATGTCCTTGTTTCTAAAGGTGAGTGGGGGATAATTGACCTCTTGAAGACTCAGCATTCCGTTTGATGAGCTAATATTTCCTCTTGAACCTGGCAATAAAAACCCTCCTTGTAGTCCTCAGGTTGTTGCTCATCATATCCAGTACTTGCTGTTTGGATTTGTGTAGCATATAAATCCTATTTTTAAGTACGTGTGGAAGTTTTTTATGGTTCCCGGCAGATGCTTACGTGGTACTATATAGGACTAATTATAAGCCCTAATTAGAGGCCAGAGAGCAAGGCTATACTACAATTAAATGTCACTTTCTCAACCATTACTGAGACCCTTTTGTCTGTCATGGAGAACTTTAAATGAACCTTAGCCCAAAGAAGGCTACATACAATACAATTTTTCCATCAACAGTGTCAGGACATCTTTGGAATCTACTGAAACCGCTCGGTTTTCCTTTTCGCTGGAAATCCCCAGGGTCGTGAAATCTTGGTTATTAATCTTCACAATATATAAACATGTCAGTAAAACTTGAAGCAACCCACAAAATCCCATGGTAAATCCTGGGCTATGCAAAACCTCACACACTGCACATGACAGGTTGGTACCAAGTCAACGATAGTCCTTTCCTGTTTGGAACTAGAGAGAAGGGTTGTTTTTGGTTTTGTCTTTAACCCGCTCCTTTGGTTCAACTTGTCCATAGGATGAACTCTAGCGTACAGTAGGGCCTGGTTATCCTCAGCTACAGGAAAAAATTGTTTAGTCTAACTGTAAGGAATTGCTTCAGGAATAGAGTTCATGCATGGGAGGGGGAGCTACATTGGGAGGAAAACCAAATAAATCAGTACAGATGCCCCAATTTTACAACAGATTGCTGACAGGGCCTTTTATGGAAATAATGGGTTACTGCGTAGTGTGTAGTCATGTGCCAGCCAGACCTGGAATGTCAAGAGCCAGCAAAGGGGGGAATACATCGAAGATTTATCCAGAGGTGAAAGTAAGCCGGTACGCCCCAGTACAGCGTATTGGCAAGAGCCGGTACGCTGTACCGGACCAGCTTCCCCAGGTGGCAATTTAAAGGGCCTGGGGCTCCCAGCAGTGGCTAGAGCCCTGGGCCCTTTAAATTGCCGCCAGAGCCCCACTGCTGGAGCCCCCGGGTAGCGGCAGCTGGAGCCCGGGCCCTTTAAATGGCCCCCGAGCCCTGGGGCTCTCAGCTGCCTCTGCAGCTGGTAGCTCCAGCAGTGATTTAAAGGGCCCGGGGCTCTCAGCCACCATTACTGCAGCCAGAGCCCGATTTAAAGGGCCCAGCGCTCTAAAGGTCAGGCCCCTTCCGGTTGAGGCCCTGCCCCCTGCTCAGGACTCCAGCATACCAGTAAGTCCTTTAAATTACTTTCACCCCTGGATTTCTCTCTAGCTTTATTAATAATTAGAATTCCTCGACATTTGTCTCTCAGGGAACCCATCCAGGCTTCTGAATCTCCCACCAAATGTCGGAGTAGGCCACAGCTGCCTGTCCAGAGCAATATAAGGCCCTCTCTCTAACATCTCCCATAGGAGTGCGAGGAAGAGAGCTCCTTTTATTGCTTCTGCTGAGTCGCCATCCCCCATTCACATTGGTTAGTATTAGGGGGTACAATATTCCTGCTGGGACCAGCCTAGAAGGTTCAGCCATATACAACAGATGAAGTTGCCTGAAGCATTCAGTATCACAACACATGTATTCTCTGTGGACAAACCTGAAACATGCAGCAGCACAGCAGGTGGGTGTAGCTGGATGCAGCACAGCATATTCTGCAGTATGGCATTGGCAGGGGCAAGCTACCCATAACAATAAAGGCACAGAGAGGTGAAGTGACTTACCCAAGGTCAGCTGCAAAACCAGTCAGAGCTGGGAACAGAATCTGGGCCTCCTGGGTCCCAGTCTAGTGCCCTAGCTGCACTGCCTACTGACAGGTTGTTGACTATGACTGTTCAGTGGAATCTTTTCTGTCTTTCTTTTCTTATCTTTAAAACCTGCTCATGGAGTAGGTACGGGGTGGAAAGAAAGTGAAGGAAACTTCCCAAGCAACCCTTCCAAAGGAAGTCTGAGGATGACGCATCCTTTCTCAGATTTTTTGCTCTTCTCAGGGTGAATCATTGTTATTTTATCTCACATTCTGCAGCAGTAGCCCATCCGTTTGCTCAATGTCTAAATAGTTCTCAAACCAGAGCGAAAACCAGACACATTGCCCCTCAGATAACAGTGCTTAAGAGTAAGACAACTCCATGTCTAAGTCACATCAGCACAATATGGGCACAGGCAAAGTGACAGCTTTTTGCATTCGCAAAACACTCATTTGTATGCACAAAACTGGCCTTTGCCCTGCAGACAGGTCAATGTGCACGCACTTGCCTATTTCAACATGCATATATGTCCGGGTGCACAGTTCAGGCACTGTAATTGGGAAAGTGAGTCCTACGTGATTATTTTAAATAGAAAACTTCACCGGGGGGGAATCCTGACGGAAAGCAATGACCGTTGTCAGCCAGTGGCCTGTCTCACTGATTTAATGTGATTGACATGAAATGCTTCAGCGTGCTGACCTATGCAGGGCTAAATGTTAACAAATGGGCAAGATCCCAATGACAGCAGAATGCCACCGAGCCTGATGAGATATCAATAAGTGTTAAGTATTGCAGTGAGCGATTGTGTTAAGAGTTGAGGCAGGCCATGCAGAAACAGTAATTAATTAGGCACAAAACACAACTACAGTCATTGTCAAAGGAAAACTGAGAAACAGAGGGGGAGAAGAAATGGGCAGGTTCTTGGGAGTCACTTGTTCTTAAATTTTAAATGTATAGAGTAATATCAGGGGACATATTCCATGTCTATTATGGGCTCCATTTACTGTGCATTGTCCATCTATTTAGTCTTTCTGTCTCCATGTTCTGGCATCCATAACATAGCACTGACCACTTTTGTAGCATTGCCTGCCTGGTGCAAACACACCTTATTTAACCCAATGGTGTTGATCTAACAAGATTATCAATGAGCTCTGCTACCATGCAAAGCTCTGCCCACTTGTCTCGCAGCTTTCCTGGATAAAAGCTATTGTACTGTTTGAGGTTGAGGCAAGAGCTTTCCCAGCTGGATGGGGAATGGAAGGAGAGGAGCAGAAGAAGGAGAAAGGCAATTTTTGCAATGTTTTTAAACCGGCAAACACAGCAGTTGCCCAATCGCTGGGATTATTTTGGCCATGCTCGGTCTACTTACATGAGCCATTCAAGGTCTCCCTAGTTCAGGCGCCTGGGTTTGGATCATGTACATGAGCCACATCTTCAATATTGCAGCTCCATTTCTTCATGGTGCCTCTTGCTACCACGCCTCATTACATTGTTTGCAAAGAAACATTTCTAATTAACCTGTTCTATCCACACTAGTGTCAGTTGAAAAGTCCCACCTTGGCATGGGGTTGGAGATGGATCCAAGCTTCAAAATTCAAATCTTGATTTTATCAACCTATAATCTAGGTGTGTTCAGAATTGAGGTTTGGGTTGAGGTCTGTTGCTAATTAAACTCAACTCATCAGCTTGGCAGTTCATAGTGTTATCCAGGGTTCTTTCAACACAAAGCTCTTGGTAACTTTTACTCTGTGCGAGGTGGTGTCAGGAAATAAATCAGGGGAGACACAGCCGTCCAACCGATAGATGGCTGGCATAAACAGGACAACACAAGAGTGCTTTTGCTTAAAGCTAAACTTTACTTAGTCTCAAGCACTTACACACATCCGCCACAGGTTAGTAAAACACCCGCAACCCTCAATAATTACCAAAGCTGAGTGTGGCTCTCGAGTGGCACAGCGGCAGTCTGTCTGCTGCTGGGGACTGCAAGATGTATCCAGAGGGAGAGTTCAGAAGAGTCCAACTACCTCAAACTTTCCCCTCCTTATTTATACATTAGAAATAGAATGACATGTCCCTTAAAGAAAACTTGTTAAGCAAGCAGTTCCAATGGTCAAGCAAGAGGCTTCCTTCTGATTATTGATTAATCAGGTGTGGGTTTTTCCCAGAGTTTGCAGCCTTGAGACCCTGCTAGACACATTCCTGAGGGCACATCCTGCTCTTCTAAGATGCACGTATCAGCAACTTCAACACAATTCTTATCAGGAAGGACGCGGGGTCAAGCTGCCCTTTCTGTGGCACCCAAATCCCCCTCCCCTCCTTCCGTAGTTAAGCTAAGCCTGCTGACTTGGCTGCTTTTAGCAATAAGCAATAGTGGGTTCAGGCACTTTACTGGTTTGCTGACATCTCCCTGTACAATAGGGCATGTCATCTTCAAGGTATCCCACATACTACACAAAGGAATGAGTAAGATAGTAGCTGGCAGTGGTCCTGCTAGTGAAATATCTTTATATCTGACTATTTAGATTCACAGGCCAAAAGTGTTTCAATAAGAAAACTGCAAGAAATACGTATTTTACAATTAGTGATTTTTTTTTTTGCTTATGCTGTACAGAAAATTTGCTTCTTAAATTTTACCTTGTTCTTGAAAATGTTCACTTTGAAATGTTTCATAGATGTTCGTACCCGCAGGTGCTAAATGTACTATCTGTATCCAGGTACTCAATGCTGCTCTGTACTAGAGATTGCAAGACAAGTACCCCCCAAACACTTTTCTACTATTACTGAGAAAGACCAAGAATTTAATAAAAGAAACACAAAAGAAGTACAGAAGAAGTACAGCTTTCCCTCATGGTTGGAAAGTGCAGCATTAACGTAAAACTGAATAAGAGTCTTAATGCCAAGCGTTGTGTTTTATTATTTGAAAGGTGAGTTCACGCAAGCCTGGTACTTTCTGCATCAGACAGAAAACAGAAAAAAAGTAAAACATAAACCCTAAGATCAGGAACTTTCTATATAACCAAGAACAGTCTTATTTTTCCATGTAAAGGCAAGATTCAGAATTGCTACATCCTGCTGCCTAGTTGTGATGGGACCTTTATCTGAATTACAGCGACATGCAGTTTATTAGTGATGACATTTTTCCTCTTTCCTAAACCTATTCTACGCGCGCGTATATCAAAATAGAAACAGACATCTTTGCAGCCAAAGGAAAGAGACAATAAAATCATTCCCCCCCCGTGCCACCAAGGCCACCCAAGTGAAATCAATTTTCAGAATGTCTTTAGAGTTAAATGTCTGTGTGATTTATACAGGTGTTTCCTTGGCTTTTTTAAATTGCCACAAATAGTGTTCTTTTTCCCGAGAGATGCTTTCTTTGCTTTGTGATCTTGACACAAGTTAGGAGAATAGCAAGATGAGACTTTGTGACTGCTTAGACTCTGGGAGAGATTAAATCAGACACAAACTCAACTTCCAGGGTTTTTATACATTATGTTTGTCCTTATTCTCACCACGGAACAACTACTCTTCTCCAAAGTGATGGAAGGTGGAGAATGGAGACCCGTGGATGGGAGAGCAGGTGCTACAGTGTCTGATAATAAAGAAACCGGAGATAAAGTAGTAGACTTTGCAGGATTTCTGCACCAATATTTGGTGGCACATAGTGAGGACTTCATTTTACCATAGTCAGAATGAAGGTCTGATGAAGATAATGAAGACAACATCCAACTATCTATTTATCTAACTAGGTTTTTATATGGTGCCCACAACCATGGCACCTAGTTCACATGGATTTCGAAGCTTTCAAAGCAGACTGCAACATAATTTGGATTTACCTGAACTGCAGAAAATACTGAATTTCACAGTGTATTGGACAGAAGTATACCTTAGAAGCTGGACAAAATTAACAACATCGTAAATTGCTGCAGCAAATCTCCTAGTCCTCTGTATTAAGAAGATTCTTCTCAGCTTGTATGTCCTGACATAAACTGAGACTATTGTGTTACAGAAATAAAAAATTAAGAGAATTTCTGTACAGTTTAGAATAATAGTCTTGCAGTGGCCTCTGTGTAGCGAACATGAAGTCTGAGCTCCTAGATTTGAACTGTATAAAATGATTGACATGTGACTTTTTAGACTTCTGTCTAAGGTACTTGTATGGCCTCCATTACTGAAATATCTGAGCACCTCACAGTATTTGTCCTTCCAACATCCTGTGAGATAGGGCAGTGCTTGTATCCCCATTATTCACATGGGGATCTGAGGCACAGAGAGGCACAGATTATTAAAGGTATTTAAGCATATCTCTGTTCAGCATTGCAATGCCTAGCTGACTTAGGAGCTGAAGTTTCATTTTCAAAAGTGACGTAGACACTTAGGAGCCTAAATCCCATTGACTTTCAGGGAGACTTAGGCTCCTAAATGCGTTGTCATATTTGAAAATAAGACTTAGGCTCCTAAGTCAGCTAGGCATTGCAACTAGAGTGGGGTGACATTTTTCAGCAAATAGTTTATTCACTGAATAATGCAGTTTGGGGTCGATTGACAGTGTTCATGATTTCTGCTTGAATTTGGCAAATAGTTTCAGCTGGAAAAAAATGGATTTTTTTTCCAAAAAATGTTTCTATTCAACATTTTCAAAACAAAACATTTTGACTTTTTGTTTCAAGTGATGTTTTATTTAAAATTGTAGCTAGATTTAACAACAAAACACAGGGTAACCCTTCTACAATCTTCCCCTCCCCCACTAAACAAAAAAAAATGTTGTTTCAGGTTGACCGAAACAGTTTTTCCCCAGATTTTTTGGTTTGGCCACAGAACCAGAAAATCCTCTTCCTCTAATTGCAAGACTGAGTAGAATAATGCCTCAGTACATGTAAAAATCTGGACCTTAGTGGCGTAGCCAAGGTCACACAGGAAACTTGTAGCAGTGGAGGGACTTGAAGGCAGGTCTCCCTAAACTAGCACTCTAATGACTGGCTTATCCTTCCTCTCTACTTTGTTGGTTTCACCAGTCTCACTGAATGTGGAGGAAAGGAAACCCTTTTGTTGCGGGACAAGTTTTAAGATGCTTTTCCTTAGCAGCTGTGGGCCTGGGCTTTTTATTTCTTTTGAATTCTACTGATTCAGCTACTGTAAGTTTCAAAAGTGAAATAAATTGAATTAGACAGTTAAGTCATGAACTTTCAGCATCTTGAAATAATCTTTAAGTAAAGGGCAGCAACATATTCCTTAGATGGTAGTTACTGCAAACAACTTTGGGGAATTTGTCCCCTCTGAAGTGAGTTCTTGTGTCTGAGGAAGACCTGGGAAAGCCTAGCTGAACAGCATCTTGTTTGTGTTGGAAGAACTTTGGAGAATCGCTGGGAATATTGAAAGTGGCTGGGGGAAATGATAACATCTGGCCAGTCGTTAGAGCCCTTTGGAAGCTGCTGTTCTTCTCACCTTGTCTGGGTTTCTTTTAACTAAATGTTCTTTGGTTAAAACCAAACTGCAGCTCTATTCCAGCTAAATGCATCAAAATACTGAAAAGACACCAAGCTATGAAAATGGTGAAATGGCAATGAAATATGATTGGAGTCCTGACACAGGGATTGAACCCCATTGCCCCAACACTCTTTTCTCTGCACAACTTGGCTTGGTTAGCAGGTGTCCATTTAAATGGGGAATGAGTCAGGAAACAGACCCTCAAATGTCACCTACCCTTAAAAGCAGGGCCGGATTAACTCTCTTGTGGGCCCGGGGCTATTAGATTTTGTGGGGCTCCTTTTTCCTAATTTAAAACAAAATGATCACAATTATGGCATCGAGGCTATTAACGCTATACTAAACTTGCCTTTTAATTAACATAAAACCATTCTGTGGTTACATTTCAGTCTTAAACCATGTAGAATATAGTTAAGTTAATTCAAAATAGCCTACTTCTTACCTTAGAACAACTGTTATATTAGTTTCTTTCTGGGAGGGAGTTTGAGTGCAGGAGGGGGCTCCAGGCTGGGGCAGAGTGTTGGGGTGCAGGAGAGGGTGAGGGGTGCAGGCTCTGGGAGGGAGTTTGGTGCAGGAGGGGATTCTGATCTGGGGCAGGGGGTTGGGCTGCAGGAGGGGGTGCGAGGTGTAGGCACCAACCGGGAGGTGCTTACCACAGACAGCTCCTGGCTGGCGGCGCAGCAGGGCTCAGGCAGGCTGCCTGCCTGCCTGCCATAGCCCCACGCCTCTCCCGAAAGCGGCCGGCTGCTGGCACATCTCTGTGCGCCCTTGGGGGGAGGGGGACAGCGTGTCTCCGTGTGCTGCCCATGCCCGCAAGCGCTGCCCCCACAGCTCCCATTGGACAGGAACCACTGGACTTTTAGCAGCCCGGAGATCGCGATTGACTGGCAGAGGCTCCAGGATCAACCAGTCGATCGTGATCGATGGGTTGGTGACCACTGAATTGTATATAATTATGGATTTATTTTTGCGGGGCCCCCCTTAGCCCGAGGCCCTGGGCAGCAGCCCCTAAAGCCCCTGTGTTAATCCGGCCCTGCTTAAAAGGATGTCCCAGTGTGAGGATGGGATTTTTTGAAAGCACTCAGCACTGGCCATACTCGGCTGTCATTGAAGTCAAGGATAGTATTGGCTCTACTGAGAGCATGTCAGGCCATCACGCTGCACCATTGGAAACCTATTTTAACTATCTTCCTGACCCTGAACAGACTCTCAGCCTCTCTCAAATGCACACAGGGGCTCTGTTAACCCCCGCGAGTTCTAGCATACAGACAGGTCAACAGGAATGGAAGTCAGGCATTAGGTATGTTAGGGATTTCAGGAGCTCATGTGAGATTGGGCTGGTGCCGTCCGTCTGCTGTACAGCTGGCTGGAATGTTTTTGCATTTTGAAATTTCAGCAAAATTTCAATTAAAAAAACCCAAACAAACAAACAACCAAGCAAACAGGAAAAAAAAAACTGGAAAGATCAAAGTTGAGAAATTTCCCCGTTTTCAGTCAGTTCTATGCCACTCTTTTCTTAGTGCTGCATGGGAAATTCCAGTGTTCTGCAGAGCTCAGTTGGTTTATGGGCTGTTTTGACTCTGTTGGTTTCGTGTGAAAAGACAGAAGATTGGAATCAGATGGCTCCATGGCTGTTGGGAGCAGCAGGTTTATGAGCAGCAGTCAGGAGGCAATGATGTGCTTGGCTACCTCCTGGATCTGCCTAGGAGTTGTGAATGCGCCAATAAATTATTTCCCTCTTTATAGACCCCTAAGAACTTGGTGAGTCTAATCCAGGAGCATGCAGCAGGTGAATACAACACTTTGAAGCCAGGCACAGGATTGGGAATAGCAACTTTACTCCTGTAGGCAAACACCCCCAAAACAAATCATATTAGTGTCCCATTAATGGTAGATCAGAGCAGAGCTTGGTAAAGGATCAAGGAGCCATTGCAGAAACTATAAGAACAATTCCAACCTTTGTCCATCCCCTGATCAAGAACCTTTTTCAGATTCACATTAGTTCAGACCAGACCCTTACCCTGCCCTTTGTTGCCACAGTTGCAGACCTTGCTAGATGTAACAGCCTCCCCTTGCTAGGGCAAGATGCGTGTCTAATTGGAAAACGTGCAAGATCTGTATACTGGGGTTCCTCTTACAGGATCTTCTGGGCCATGTCAGGGTAGCAGGGCATTGCCAGTGTTTTGTGGCATTGGAAACCTGTATCACAAGATGTTTATGGGGCATTGCAGTCCTGTGGGCATGAGAGATGGTGCCAAAGGTTTCTGGGCAAGAAGTTCAAAGAAATCTGTTCTGAGCACGTGAGCTTATGTAAATGGCACCTTCTGACCTTCACCTGTCACATGACTCACAGGAATGAATGTAGTCAACCAAGTCCCTTCCTTCAACAAGTTCTCATTGGCATGACCTCCGCTGTGGAAACATTCCCCACCGGGGACAATCCATAGTGAAACCTAAACCATGTCTGTACACAGAGTGAATGAGTGCCCAACATCTATCATTGAACACACTGAGTTTGACACTCCAGCCAGCCTCCAAGTGACAGCACTCTTGAGAGATTCATAGATACACACAGTGACTAACATCGCAGGGACTCTTGGCCCAGCCTTATCAGCTCTTTCGCCAGGGTGACTCAAGGAGATAGCTTCAGCCTTTGAAGCCTTTGAGCTGGGCTGTGGAATTCTGTCCACTCAGCAGCATTCCAGCCACTCCAGGAATATAGCAGGGAGTGTTCCATTGGAACTCATGTGATGCACTCTTCCAGGCATTAACCATCTCATTTATTTTCATTCACTGCAGTTGGGACAGGGCATCAGGATTTGGCATCTTTGCCACACAAACTTTTGATATTTTTTATTTTATTTTTAGGCTTTTCTATGGCCCTCATGACCTTAGTTTCTGAGCACATCTCAGGTATTAATGAATTTATCATCACAACACCCTAGTGAGATAGATCTCTATTAATATCCCCAATTTACAGATGCGCGGGGGGGGGGGGAAAGGGATGCACAGAGATATAAGGAATTTGCCCAAAGATTAGTGGTAGAGCCAGGGTTAGAACCCACATCATCTTATTCCCAGTCTAGTACCTTTACATCTGTTGTCACACTCAGTAATTTGCTACACTTATCATTGTCTAGTCTTTCCCTTCCATCTAAAAAAAAAAGATACCAGTATAGAATGATCCAGGAGAAACTTAGGTGATGGGTAAAGAAACAGATGAAGAATTTTAAAGAGAACTAGCTTTCAAATGAGAATAGAATTACATTAAATATGTTATTTGTCATCTGCGGGGGAAACCAGCGGAGAGCTCGCTTGATCCCATCTGGAGCCCCATAAACATAATGTTGTTTGCTTTAGATTTCTCTCTCAGAAGCGGACCCATGAGGATTCTTGTCTAGTCAGAAGTGAAATATGAAACCACTTGACATTTTAGCTTAAACAAAGGTCAAAGTTGGAGGGTTTCCTCTTGGTGCAGCCTCATGTTGTTGAGAACTTTCTATAATGTCTATGGCTACTTCCTGAGCTGTGTCTGACACTCTCCTATGCGCAGATTGTTTTAATATTTATAGTTCAGTAGTATCCAGAGGCCTCAGTCACAAGCAGGGCTCCATCATGCTAAGAGCTGTATAAACACATATACGGTCTTGGCCCCACAGAGCTTACAGTCTAGGAAGAGAAGTGAAAAAATGAAGATGGATACAGTCAAAAATATACATATCCTTTATATATATTATATTAAAATATTGCATTAAAAGAACATCGAGGTTGAAAAATCAAGCACTCCAAAGTCAGGAAAGGCTAGAATTAAGGCAATCTTTAATTGCATGACCACATATTCTTTTGGCAGTGTTTGTATGAGACTCTGACAATGGATTGGTTGAGGCCAGCATTGCTGGCACAGCAAGAGGGGCGGGGAGGGGATGATGTAATAAGAGACAAGAATGGTCAAGCAGGGAGAGCCACAGATGTGATGGGAGATGAGGACAAGAGGCTTGAAAGTCCTATATTGAAACAGGGGCTGCCAGTGGAGGGATTCCAAAGAATGAGGTGGCATATCAAAATAGTTAGCAGTTGAGTTTTGTATGGACTGGAAGGGGTCATGTAGGAGCTGTGGAGGCCCCAAAAGAAGCTACCACTCATTTAACTAAAGACTGAGCAAGACCTTGATGTCTCTTATTGTAGCTAGCAGAGCTGGAATGCTTGGTGCAGAGAGCTATTTCCTGTGAGGAAGCACCAAGGATGATCCATTTTGGGGGGCGATGGTAAATGAAAACACGTTGGCATCTTGAATCTTACTTGAATGTGTATTTGAAGGCTTTTAGTTCCTTAGTAGTCTGACTGATCCCATATTGAACCAAAGCTTTGTATCAAAGCACTACAGTGATATGTCAACACCACCATAGCTGAGTGGGTATTCTCGTGTTAAAAGAAGGTGTGGACTAAGACACATTGGCAGAACTCTGTGTGTCTGTGTGTGTGTAACCGGCTCACCATCTGCCAACACCATGCCAAACCCCAAGATATATTATTAATCCTTTAATCTAGTCTTTAAAAAAATGTATACATTTTCTAGTTCAGATGCAAGTTTATGGTGCAGTGATCTGCTGACATAATTCCATTAACTGTAATGGCTTTACAGTGAGATAGAATTTGGCCTCTGAAGTTTAACCGAAGCGTCCTGTTAAAATATTGGGGCTGGCAGGGTTTTTCTGTTTCAGAACTGAATCAGAACTCACTATTTAAAAGCAAAACATGATATAAAAATAATAAGCTACACAAATAACGGCATGCAAATATCAGGTTGTTGCTTAATTCTAGTGAGGAGGGCAGAGGACACTACTTGGGCCCAGTGAGCTAGAAAAATCTTCCATGTGCTCTGAGTTCCCAGGGAGAATTGCTATTTTTAGTAAGACTTCTTGGGCCAGACTCTGCTGTCAGTTACACTGATATAAATCCAAAGTTACACCATCAAAGGCAATTGAGTTATTTCCAATTTATACTGGTGTGACTGAGAGCAGAATCTGGCACTGTATTCACCAGAGACTCTTCTGAGAACTTGAAGAATAACATCTGGGTGAATTGGAATCAAAACTTTGCATGAAATATTGTGCCTAATGCATCAGGGTGTTTATATTGTGAGTCATAAGGTTAACAGATTCTGACAAGATTAGCTAGACCTTTTCCTGTTCACATTCACATTCATCTTGCTGCTGAACTGCACTGGTTTGGCTGGGAAAGCCACAACAGAAACTGATAGGGGTTTCCCAGAAGAAAATAGCTGTAAGAACACCATATTCCAGTTCTGACTGGGTCCAGTTTTGTAGTGTCTTCATTTACTCTGAAAGAAAACAACAGAGGTAAAGCAGCTAAAGGCTCATTAAGTTCCCAGAACTTTCACAGGATTGTGCTAATGTAATAAGCATGGATTTAGGTAAAACTGGGTGATAGTGGACAACAAATAAGATATGTTCAGGGCCGGCTCCAGGCAGCAAGCAGGTGCCTGGGGCGGCCAATGGAAAGGGGCGGTACGTCCGGCTCCTCGGCGGCAAGTCCCTCAGTCCCTCTCAGATTGCCGCCGAGGAATGAAGCAGCGGCGGTAGAGCTGCCGCCGAAGTGCCGCCGATCGTGGCTTTTTTTTTTTGCCGCTTGAGGCTCTGGTTATGTTTGCTGTGTGAGTGGCAACAAAAAGGACCAATGTGATTTTGAGCTGCATACAGATGTAAGCAGGATCTGAATGAATTCTCCCCTGACAGCTAGCTGGGGAGGGGAGAGACTTCAGGAGCAAACTGTATTTACATGAACACACCTACTCTGCTTAGATATCCAAGAAATAGAGTAGTGTTGCTCAAAGTAACCAACTTTGGCTGGTGTTGGGTTACAAATTACTTTAGTACTGAATGCAGGGGTAATGAAATGCTGTTATCAATGGTGCTGTCATTATTGTATGAACAAAGGCGAGCAGAACTGTGCATAGCCTGCCCCAAATGAGGGGGTCACCCTCAGCTGAAAGGACCTCGTTAAGCCAAGGGCTTGAATGGCAGAGCCCTGTGAAACTAAGAAGGTTGGGGATAGGTGTTCTAGCTAGGAGGTGTGGCTGCTTCCTAGGGGTCCCTAGTCTGGTTTAACCTGTTCCTCCCCACTATTAAAAGAAAGAACTAAATAGGCTTCATTAGGAGCCTCTTTGTTATTTTAAATGATCAATCGGAGCTGAAATCAGTTGTGGTGGGACTATGTTTCTGCCCAGCCTGCTAAGAGCTAAAAATCACTAAGGCTAGGTCTACACTACAGGGGGTTGACCTAAGATACGCAACTTCAGCCACGCGAATAGCGTAGCTGAAGTTGCGTATTTTAGGTCGACTTACCTGGCCATGAGGACGGCGGCGAGTCGACTGCTGCCGCTCCCCCGTCAACTCCGCTTTTGCCTCTCGCTGCGGTGGAGTTCCGGAGTCGACGGCAGAGCGATCAGGGATTGATTTTATCATGTCTACACTAGACGCGATAAATCGATCCCCGATAGATCAATCGCTACCCGTCGATCCGGCGGGTAGTGAAGACGTGCCCTAAGACACTGAGTTGCAGAGGTCACAGCAGAGAGGCAGGTAGCAGCAGAAGGTGACTGGCAGGTGGCCAGCTTGAGTGGTGAGCAGGTGGCCGGCCGGAGCAGGTGGCCAGCGGAACAAGTGGCTGGCAGGGCGCTCAGCCACAGCAAGTGCTCAGAGGGCGGAGCAAGCAAGGTGCCTTCTTCCCCAGGTGGGAGGTGAACTCACACAGATGCACCTCAGAACCCTGGGTCCTCACTGACCAAGGACAACCACTGTGAGTGGGGTGTGGTGAGGGAATAGAGGGGGGCACAGAAAAGGAACTGTTGGTTGTAGAACTCAAGAACATGAGGCAGAAGGCACTGCCCCACGCACTCTGGGGTGGGTGTCCTGCTCACAGTTTTATGTTTATGAATCCTGTTTGTGGCATTTTCCCTAATTAATGTTGGGTGACTTATCTCCTTTCATAAAACATTTCGTTTCTACACTCAGACTCTGTGCGTGCGAGTGGGGAAGTATTGCCTCTCAGAGGTGCCCAGGGGTGGTGTGTAATTTTCCCAGGTTACTGGGTGGGGGCTCGAGCCGGTTCTGTATTGTAATGTTGAAAAGGAACCCCTAGATATTGAACCCAGCCCTGGTTGCTGCTGGCTCCACCTGGCAGAAGGGTCACACATAGGGTGACCAGACAGCAAATATGAAAAATCGGGATGGGAGGTGGGGGGTAATAGGAACCTGTATAAGAAAAAGACCCAAAAATCGGGACTGTCCCTATAAAATCGGGACATCTGGTCACCCTAGTCACACACAGAATCATTGTGTGACGGGCACAGCTTTCATAGTGATGGAGGTCAGACAAGAGCTGAGAGAGAGAGAAGAGTCACACTCTCTCTGGCTTGAGTGAGACCTCACCAGGAATACTGCCTCCAGTTCTAAGCACCTGGATATGACAAAGATATTTCATAAAATGGAAAGAATTCAGAGAAGAGCAACAGAAATGATTAGGGACTTGAGGGATTGATTAATGAAGAAAGATTAATGATTGAACCTTGTAAAAGGTTATTCATTACAAGTGGGATCATTGCATGATGGCTCCCTGTAGGCATCCTTTGGGCAACATTTGAGCATCTGTGTGGTGGAAGGCATGCACAGAATGACTTCCAGCAGAGGCAAACCTACCACAGTCCATGCAGATTCAGCCAGGGGAGCACTTGTTTGCTGCGTCCCTCATGTTTCATGAGTCTTTGGTCCATCTGACTCTATCTCTGTGTTAGCTGAACTTAGATCAAGAGGGAGGAGATCAGACTACAAATTCAATACCTGTGTCCCCTGCTTGTAAAAGTGCTGTCTCTGTGACTGTCACACACACCTTCCCCCATCCCCACCCCCGGCAGCCTCTGCCCATCCTTGTTGCTGCTCCAGAGGGATGTCAAAAGTCAATTGGTTGAGGAGGCAGGCGGGTGAGCTGAAAGGTCAGTTTGATAGTTAACCTACTTTCTGCTGATTTGTTGGTTTTTTTTACAATATAAGTGTGTTTGTGAAGAGCTTTAGCTCTACCACCAGCTATCAAGATGGGACCATTTACAGATTCTAAGAGGCCAGAGAGATCAAGGACCCATGAGCACAACAGTCTGACATGGATTAAGGACTCCCGCTCTTTGGCAAACGCTATGCAGCCCTCCTCCTTTTGCAATGAGAATCAATGCCCTAGATGGTGGGAGACATGGTGCAGAGAAATGAAAAGCAAGGGAGACAGAGGTGCAGTAGCTTGTCTTGAGTGTGCAGGTTATTTTTAACCTTCAGACTACATTCTACAGATGAGATGTTAAACAGAGGTCTCTGATTTGCCAGTGCCTAGTACTTCTCCACAGCCAGTGGCTCATTTTCAAACTATTAATGGATAACCAAGCGATGTGGCCAGCGCTCTCTTTCTCAGTAAAACAGGTGGCAATGTCCAAGGCTGTTTATGTGCTGTTATTGAGCACATAATATTGTTTAATTTTACCCACGCTATCACTGCACAACTAGCATCTAACCCAATGCTCTCACAACTTACTGGGGGCATGGGAGGATAAAAGGAACTGTAGAAAGACCAATTCTCTTCTAAATTCTAATACTCTTTTCAAATGCCAAATGATAAGGTAGTTTATTACTACATCTATAAGAAAGTCTTCATGACTGTCATATCTGTGCTATTGAATTATCATTATCCATAAATAGTTGTCAGTGTCTCATCCTGACAATATCAATCAAGGTCTCTGTCTCCAGCAATTAAATGTCTCTCATCTGCACCTCATTACAAGGTCTATAGTCATTTTAACTCCAAATTTACTTTTTCCCCATTCAAACCTTGGTTTAATCCAGGGGTGGCCAACCTGTGGCTCCGGAGCCGCATGCGGCTCTTCAGGGGTTAATATGCGGCTCCTTGTGTAGGTGCTGACTCTGAGGCTGGAGCTACTGATGCTAACTTTCCAATGTGCTGCGGGGTGCTCACTGCTCAGCCCCCTGCTCTGCCCCAGGTCCTGCCACCGCTTCACCCCTTCTCCCAAGGCCCCTGCCCCTTCTCATGAGCCTGCCATGCCCTCGCTCCTCCCCCCTCCCCACTAGAGCCTCCTGCGCACTGCAAAACACCTGATTGCGGTGGGCGGGAAGCATGGGGAGGGGTGGGGAAGCGCTGATTGGTGGGGCTGCCTGTGGGCGGGAGACGCTGGAGGCTGCAGGGGGGGAGCTGCTGACATATTATTGTGTCTCTTTGGCAATGGTCACTGGTAAATTCTGGCTCCTTTTCAGGCTCAGTTTTGCCACCCCTGGTTTAATCTTATAGTTCAATACTGTAAATCAGTGACATCAAAATTACTGCATCTTGCCACTATGGCATTAAAGATGTGAATATCCAAATAGGAGGAATCAGCAGCAATAATCACTGAAGTTCAGGAAGAACATTAGTCAAGGGATGCCTGGCTGCTGTTGGATTCAGCAACCTGATGTTTCCCTTATTGGCAGACTCTTCTGAGTAATTAAACATTGTGTTGTTTTCTGGAAGTTTGATCACCAGCAATCAGCCCCATTGTTACACTCTTCTGGAAGTAACAAAGGAAATGAGGAAAAAGTTGATAGAGAAACCTGGAAGGTCAATGTCTTTTCTTATTTACACCCGTTAAACCTCACTGGATCAATGAAAATACACAAGTGCAACTGAGGATAGGTCTTGGCTCACAGAGCCTAATGGAAAGAATGGACCATTTTGCAGCATTACACTACATCCATGGACATATTAAACAGATAGAGAAAAGAAGTAATATCTTTTTGATGTTGGAATTGGGCGGTGAGTCCAGAAAGACTAGAGAGAGTCCAGAAGGTGGTGTCATGTGTCATCAGTGTTGGTTTCCCCAAATATTGACTGTAGCTTCCAGGGCAGAGGACTGTATTTCAAAATAATCAGCTTCACATTGGCATTCTTATTAGGAAAGGAAATTTTGGCTTTTTGATCCATGTTAAGGGCTTGGTGGGATGATAAAAGAGTGGATGATGCCGGATCACTGTCTACTATATTTAATAAAGATCTGGACAAGTTTGTTATTTCCTCAGCTGGCACCTGTAAACCAGAGAGTAAGAAGATTTTAGAAACTCACGCCAATTCATTAACATGTATAATGCACCTCCCTGGATAGGGAAGGTACCAAGCAAGGCTAAGTATTAATTATTCATAATACAATTTATTATAACTACTGTTGTGAGCAGGGTCGTTCACACGAGGTTTGCTGTCGTTGCTAGCAAAAGGAAATGTTCAATCTGTTTGGGTCATTAGACTGCAGGTTTTTGTCAGCTCCCAACCAGGCTTATTGGAAACCTTTAACCTTTCAGAAAAAGTTACACAGCTGCCGAATGAGTCAGCAACATGTAATCTGGGCAAAACAGACAAATACTAGGTAACATTAGTTCCCTCACTCTCTGTCATGTTGTGCAGAGAGCAGCAGAGCAGAGCAAAGTTCACCAGAGCAGGACATGATGGGAATTATAGGTGGTTGTTGAAGCTCACTATGCGTGTATACACACACACACACACACACACACACACACACACACACACACACACA
>NW_020664746.1:842249-870779 GCF_002925995.2 Terrapene triunguis | reverse complement strand
CACACACACACACACACACACACACACACACACACACACACACACACCTGCCTGTAAAGAGTTTCTTTGTCACTCTGAGACTACAGCCACACTGGGAAGTTCATGGTGCTTTGTAAGTCAATACTAATAGTGAAAGTTCCAAACGGTGGTACTTCTGTAAGTGCCTGGCAGAACTTTATCCAATCAGTCTTCACCAATGCTATGGGGTCACTCTAGGAATTATAACATGCATGGGAGAGGCTGAGCCTTCCTGAGCTAACCTTATTTGACATAGAACAGTGGATGGAGCTGACATTGGCTGATAGAGAGGGTGTACTGTCATTCTCCCCCAGGCTTGAAGGTGCAGCATACACAGAAATAACACATCAGACAGCGCCAAACCTTTTAGGAATTGTTTCCAAGGAGCAATAAATCTCAAGCAGACTATTTCTGTCCTCAGATTTTCTCATAGGCAGACATGTGTACTACTTATCATTTTTGCATTTTCTGTTTGAAACACAAACTCCATGGTCTGGTGTCATTCCTAGGGATTGTCTGGAGCTGGATTCCAGCTTCTGTCAGAATCTCTGTCTTCTGCCAAGCTGTGACAGCAACGGGGTCTGGTTTCTGTTTGCTGCCAAACCAAACCTCCATCACCTACACTCAGATAATTTTAATGATGATCCAACATGCTGGAATGGATGAGGGAATGAGAAAACAAACCAGCGGCAATCCAGAACAACTCATTAGAAGTTAAGAGAGAGGTTCCTAAAGCCATATCAGCTCCATCTCCACACCACTGCCTCTAGCTTCAGAACAACACAACAGCATCCAGCTCCCTGGGCAATAGAGCTATAAACCAAAGCAGCTCATTCCTCTGACCCTTGAGGGAATTATACACCGAGTATTAGGCTACACTGACCTGCGCTTTGCTGCCTGAGTCAACTCGGTACAGCAGTGGGAAGTCTGTCTTATGGAACTACCAGCAGACAATAAAGCTGCCCCCCTCAGGCAGAAACCACAAGGAAGGACAGCACCAGCCTCCTGCAGAGTGGTGGCAATGGGAGAATCGCTGCTGGGATGTAAGGGAGCATCACTCATGACAGGAAGTGAGATTTGTACCTCCCTGCACCAAAGTAGCCCAGGGAATTAGGGCCTACAGACATTCTCTCGTGCAGGTAGAAACACATTTTGAGGGCTTCCTCCAGTCTCTCTCTTTCTGCCTCCCACCCTCCAAGTCCCTGGATCACAGTAACCATCTCCAAGAGCATAGAGCCTACCAAGAGGGGCTGGAGGGAAGGGGGGTTGTCACTGGAGAGGATACAGAACCTTCCCTCTTCATATGGATCCAAGCTTGCTGCTTTCATTGCACTCCCAGCCCAGCCCAGTACACTCCAGAGAGTGAGCGATTGAATCAGGACTCGGGTTCAGCAAGTCACAGTAGAAGCTGTTTTTTGGTTTAACCTCAAGGGCAAATTCAAATTCACATGAGGATTAGGGGACTGGAAGAGTCTAACGAGACTGGAAAACTCTTTTCCCATCAGTGCCAAAAACAAAAAAAAGCAGAGCAAACAAACAATTCATATCAGTCAGCAGACTTCAAACACCCACTATACTCTCAGCTAATGTTAGAAAGGGCCTAGTTTTTCCCCTGTGGCTTGATATCCTAATTCAAAGGGATTGTAAATGTGATTCAGTGTAAACACCCCCAAGGCACAATGTGCCAGCTACTGGATAGCCCGTAAGGAATTTTCCAAGTTCTAGAGTTGATTTTAGGGTGAAAATCTTACCGTGGATTTTCATTTTTAACTGACTTACTTGGGAGTAAGGAACTTCCTTTGTCTGTGCCTCAATTTCCCTGTAAATTAGAGGAAATATTAAAATCCTACAACAGAGAGGGAGAGACTTAATTTCCTTATGTTTGTAAAAACAACTTTGAGAATCTTAGCTGAAAGTTGCTGTAGTAGGGCAAAGTGTCATTATTATTTAACTATGTTGGAGATTTACATAGGGGCAGAGGAAGTGCTGGACTGGATCAGACCTGTTGTCTATCTTGTCTTGTATCTTGTCTCCAACAGAGATCTGTACAAACTGTCTCAGAGGAAAATGTAAGAAACCTTGTGGTTATGAGATAACCTACCTCCAGCGAAAATGTATAAAGACATTTGAGTGAGCAAAAGGGGCCTGGCATGCACCACTCAACTGGAGTGCATCAGAGCAATGAGAACCTCTCTGTACATTTCATGAATGCTTCAGCTTTTTCTTGGCTAGGAATTGTAGTTGAATTTAGGTGAACCTTTCCTTAAAGAGATGCTGGGCAACATCTTGTAGCTCAGTTTAGCTGGTTGAGTTGTATCATGCACGCCTGTCCTTGCTCAGGGCTGCTAGTTGTATCACAGTCTCTCCTTGAGTGTGAACTGGTCACACTGAAAAATGCACTAACAATCACTTGAGTATTAGCCTCATTCATCAAAAGTCACTCACCAGCCAATCAGCATTCCCCAATATTCTGAAGCACCCTTATTTTCCTAAGTACATCATCTCTCCTTGTTCTGTAGATGTGATATATCTTGATTTTAGTAAGATTTTTTACACAGTCCCACATGACAGTCTCATACACAAACTAGGGAAATATGGTCTAGATCAGGGGTAGGCAACCTATGGCACGCTTGCCAAAGGTGGCATGCGAGCTGATTTTCAGTGGCACTCACACTGGCTGGATCCTCGCCACCGGTCCGGGGGTTCTGTATTTTAATTTAATTTTAAATGAATCTTTTTAAACATTTTAAAAACCTTATTTACTTTACATACAACAATAGTTTAGTTATATATTATAGACTTATAGAAAGAGACCTTCTAAAAACGTTAAAATGTATTACTGGCACGCGAAACCTTAAATCAGAGTGAATAAATGAAGACTCGGCACACCACTTCTGAAAGGTTACCGACCCCTGGTCTAGATGAAATTGCTATAAGGTGCGTGCAAAACTGATTGAAAGATCATACACAAAAAGGAGGTAGCAATGGTTTGCTGTGAAACCAGGGGGATGTATCTAGTGGGGCCCTACAGGGGTCAGTCCTGGCTCTGGTACCATTCAATATTTTCATTAATGACTAGGATAATGGAGTGGAGAGTCTGCTTATAAAAATGTACTGCTAACACCAAGTTGAGAAGGGTTGCAAGGAAATGATTAGAACTGAAAACAACCTTGACAAAATGGAGAATTGGCCTGAAATCAACATGATTAAATTCAATAAAGACAAGTGCAAAGTACTATATTTGGGAAGGAAAAATCAAATACACAACTACAAAATGAGGAATAACTGGCTCGGCAGCAGTATTGTGAAAAGGATCTGGTGTTAGAGTAGATCACAGATTGAATATGAGTCAACAATGTGATGCAGTTTTGAAGAAGGCCAATATTATTCTGGGGTGTATTAACAGGAGTGACATATGTAAGACAAGGGAGGCAATGTGTCTTTAAGAACTCCTCAATGCCAACTGGCAAAGGGTTCACTGTTCTGTAACAGCGGCTCCTATCAGGCCTAACAAATTCACTCCACCTAACACACTGCTTTCATAGTATTTATCCAACAAGGGTGTGAGAGAACTGTAATGGAAGCTTACATCATACCAAGCCTCCTGGTCATTGCATGATGTACGTAGAGGTGATATTTAAGAAGTTCTATGTATGTATTGAAAATATGTCTAGAATCTGTGTCCCAGGCAGGGCTGGCAAGCAGGCTTTGCCAGACAAAGGGATGTGGATTCACCTATCCACCTAGGTCTCTGATGTAAATTAAGCATTGTAAAGCCAACACACAGCAAGCCCCAACTGCATGTAAAGTCAACAGCGAAAACATGTTGACGGGGGATGTGAACTCAATGGGGGAGAGCACGCTGGAGTCTGAACCCCATCCTGACTCTGGAACAAAGATAATTAACTTTGGGGTGTAAGAAGAAGGCACGAAGACCCCCTACACAGTGCTTGACTAGTTGAAAAGCTAGTGCTGTACAGGAGCTGACACCCAGCTACCACAAGAAAGACCTCCCTCATGCTGGAGGCAGGGGGTTAACAAAAAGTGACTCCTAGGCCTGGCGCCCTGAGAAAGTGTCGCAGGTAATTGCCCCACCCTACTCAGCTGGAGGCTGCAGCAGGAGTACTGTGTCCACTTCTGGGTGCCACACTTTAACAAGGATCTGGACAAATTGGAGAGGTCCCAGAGAAGAGCAACAGGAGTGATAAAAGGTTTAGAAAACCTGACTTATGAGGAAAGATTAAAATATTGGGCGTTAATCCTAAAACAAGAAGACTAAGGGGGATCTGACAGCAGTCCTTAAGAATGTTAAGAGCTGTTATAAAGACTCATAGACTTTAAGGTCAGAAGGGACCGTTGTGACCATTCTAGTCTGACCTCCTGCACATTGCAGGCCACAAAACCTCACCCACCCACTTCTTAATATACCCGTAACCTCTGGCTGAGTTACTGAAGTCCTCAAATCATGGTTTAAAGACTTCAAGTTACAGAGAATCCACCATTTACACTAGTTTAAACCTGCAAGTGACCCATGCCTCATGCGTCAGAGGAAGGGGAAAAAAACCAGGGTCTCTGTCAATATGACCCAGGGGGAAATTCCTTCTTGACCCCAAATACGGTGATCAGTTAGACCCTGAGCATGTGGATAAGACCCACCAGCCAGGCACCTGGGAAAGAATTCTCTGTCATAATTCAGAGTTCTCCCCATCTAGTGTCCCGTCTCCAGATGTTGGGGATTTTTGCTACTGGCAGTCGCCAATGGGCCACATGCCATTGTAAGCAGTCCCATCATACCATCCCTTCCATAAGCTTATAAAGCTCAGTCTTGAAGCCAGTTAGGTGTTTTGCCCCCACTGCTCCCCTTAGACGGCTGTTCCAGAACTTCACTTCTCTGATGGTTAGAAACCTTCGCCTAATTTCAAGCCTAAACCTGTTGATGGCTAGTTTATATCCATTTGTTCTTGTGTCCACATTGGTGCTTAACTTAAATAACTCCTCTCCCTCCCTGGTATTTATCCCTCTGATGTATTTATAGAGAGCAATCATATCTCCCCTCAGCCTTCTTTTGGTTAGGCTAAACTGTGATCAGTTGTCCTCCATGTCCACTGAAGGCAGGACAAGAAGTAATCAGTTTAATCTGCAGCAAGGGAGCTTTAGGTTAGATATTAGACAGAACTTCCTAACTGTAAGGGTAGTTAAGCTCTGGAATAGACTTCCAAAGGAGGTTGTGGAATCCCTGTCATTGGAGTTTTATAAAAAGAGGTTAGACAAACACCTATCAGAGGTGGTCTAGATAATACTTGGTCCTGCCTCAGCACAGGCGCTGGACTAGATGACCTCTCTAGGGGGCTTTCCAGCCCTACATTTCTAAGATTTCTATGATTCTATGGAAAGCTCCGACCCTATTCCTCCAAGTGGACATTATCTTCATGGTGAGGCACCTCGGGAGATCTGGGCTCGGGGTGTAATTGAGAAAAAAATGTATCAAAGAAGTAAATTAATAAGAAAATCGATGACTCTTTAAAGATTGTCTATGAATATATAACATTAGTGACCTGAGAATTATGTTTTGCTCAGCATCAAGAGGTGAATACACAGCAAGGATTAAACATGGGAACACTGAGAGCCTTGAAGTTAGTTTGTCAGTCCCAGATTAGCAGGGCATGCATGGTCTGTGGTCTGACCTAGGCTGGAAGGACTCTGGCTGCAATATGAGTTTCCAGGATGGGTGCTGTGAGAAAGAGGTTCAGGTTGGGTAGAAATTGAACTGCTTGTTACTGAAATGAACATCATTAGCATAGAAGTCAGAGATGGAACAAACCTATTAGATCAGCTAGCCTATTGCACTGCCAATGTAGCATTGTATCCTGTAGAATTTTCTCAAGTTGTTTTGTCTACTTTTAAACGGCTCAGCCAATGGAGTTTCCAATCTTTTTCTTGGGAGATTATTCCACAGCCTAGTGGATCTCACCATGAGGAATTTTTTCCTGACATTCAGCCTAAACTTTTCTTTAGTTAATTATTTTAATTTAATTAGTTAATACATTTCCTTTAGTTAAGGTCATTCTATTATTCCAAATTACATCCCTTAGAGTATCCTAAACAACTGCCTTATCTCTTTGGTGTTTACACCCTTCACATATTTGCACAGAGTTGTATTGTCCCCTTATTGTCATTTGGTTAATATATATCTTTTAAACTTTTCTCATAATTCAGTATCTTCAATCCTTTAACCCATTTGTTTCTCTTTTCCAAATTCCTTCTAATTTGTCACTCTAGGCACAGTCCCAGCAAATGCCATACTGACTCTAAAGGCATTAGAATAACAAATGCTGAGCTCTTTGGTGTGACATGGAGTTATTATTCTCCTGTCTTCCTCTTCTGTTTGTTATTTTTAGTGTTGTTTTCCCAGAGCAGAACTTGTCGCACTAACATAGCGTGAGACTTTTTAATCTCTCTTTTGAATAAACAAATCTGCATGGATTTTATTTGGTTACTGAGACACTTAGTGAAGACTTAGTTTCCCAGTCGCCTTCCTGCAGCTCTCCTGAGCTGTGTAACCAGAGAGCTAGATGTTACAGAACAGAATAGCATTAGAAGCACTAAGTACAACCCACACTAAGGTGGCAGGGGGGTTCTGTGCTGATGCAGGAAGTGCTGTTTTTCACGAGATGTTAAAACTCAGATCCTGGCAGGTAGCCTGTGCTCATTATAAGGTCATATGGTGTTGTTGGCAACCAGGGGTTAGCACTGCTGTGCAGGCTCAATTCTAACTTGGGTAACTGCATTCTCCCTCCCTGAATTCACCCTGAGGATTCAACCAGATGTGTACTGGGATAGAATCATAGAATATCAGGGTTAAAGGGACCTCAGGTCATCTAGTCCAACCCCCTGCTCAAAGCAGGACCAATCCCCGGACAGATTTTTATCCCAGTTCCCTAAATGCCCCTCAAGGATTGAATTCACAACCCTGGGTTTAGCAGGCCAATGCTCAAACCACTGAGCTAGATAGAAGAAACCCATTTCAGACTGCTATAAAGTGTTGCTGGCTGTGCACTGTTAATATGCTCCTGTGACCCACACCAGAAGCAGCTGCAGCTCACTGAAAAATGAAGGGATCCCACTATGCTGTTTTGGCAGTTTGTGAAGTCTGTTACATTTGCAAGGGGTCTTGTGATTTTGGGAGGGCGGTTCAAGGCGCTATATGCCCTGCTTAGCGTTACATCTGTTTCCCAGGTAAAATGGGGTTGTCCTCTGTTTGTCTCCACTTTACTCCTAATCCCAGAAAGCCCCACATGATGAGGACTTTCTTTCTGGCTGAGGAATGATGGATTCTGCTTCCTCTAGATCTTTGGGAGGGGGTGCTGCTCCCTACTCCCCCAGAGCCGATTCACACTCTTTGTTCTCCACAATGTCCCCAGCCCAACCTTGTCTGGGGTTAGACAACTCAGTCTCATATTAGGAATCTAAATACCTGCATCTGTGCATAGGGGGAGGGCACAGCAGAGCAGACATTGCTGCAACACCTGCTTTGTGGTAGCAACTAGCTGGAGCTCCATGCTCTGGAAGGGGAGTTTTCTGTGTCCCTGAAGCTCTCCTGTGTAAGGCCCATTATTTCAGGTTTTGCACAGGGTCCAGAATTTGGTCCTAAATCGTTTACCCTGGGCCACCCAGTGAGTCAGTGGCAGAGGTGGGATTAGAACTCAGGACTCAGTGGCAAAGCCATGATTGGTCTCAGGAGATCCCATCTCCTAGATACATGCAGGTCGCTAGAACAACACTCTGCCTCTCTCTGCGGCCTCATCCTCCTAAATGACGTGTACAAAACAGGCACAATTACAAAAGAGATACTGTGTGAAAGCAAATATTTTGGATGTTGCAGCACCTGCCTGTGCTCACCGTTGTTGTGAGCTCCTTTTCTACACACAATATCTGCCCAGTTTTATTATGATGAGGCTCATTACCTCTGTTTTGTGCAAACCTGCTTGCCCCTGGCTTTCCTCTTCAGTTCCATTCCATGCAATTCCTTTCATTTGATCCCAGAATCCTCCCATTCTAATCTTTGGTACCATTTAAAGACAACATGTGTCTTTGTCCCATTTTCCCAGGATGCAGAGAGATAAACCCCCAATGAGAACAGATTAAAAGGCTGATAGGCTGTTGTGCCCAAGGGAACTGGGCCCCTTGTCAGATTGCCTGTTAATCCCCAAAAGCCTCCAGCTCTGAACAGCAAGACTTCTTGGCCAACTGCAGACCAGAGAAAGAACTAAGACGCAGTGCAGAGAGAAAAGAATCTTAAGACAAATTTGATCTTCTTACCGCCATGCTATGTTCAATTGTTTTGACACTTATAAGTCTTAAATATTTTATCTAAGATCCCATTGCCCTTATCTCCAAAGGGGATGGTGCCCATTGTTTCTTCAGAATGGCTCACTTGTTTTTCTTCATTCAAATCTCTCCTTAAAACATTCCTGTGATCCCTGCCAGGGTTAAAACAGCTAAATAAGAAGAGTTGCTTCATTCAAATCATGCCAAAAGCGTGGGTTTCTATCAGAAGCAAAGTGCCCCAAAGAAAGGATAATGTGCAACTTACTATACTTAGCCATCTTTATTCATTTACCTCAACCCAGAACTGAACCGGGTGCAAGACAGTGGAAGAATGAGGGTGCTAAGGCATTTAGCAAGGATGCAGCCAAATAAAATCCTTGAGATTTCGCTTGTACACTCTTCTCGTAATTGAGGTTTTACAAAACGACCCCCCAACTCATGTGCCCTTTGAGAAAAGAGTGTTTCTGCTAGAATTTCAGAAAAGTCCTGCTTCTGAATGATCTCGCTCAGGGCTGCTTTTTTCAGATCCCAGTTGTTGAGGCCTTCTCTCCGTTTTATGGTAGCACGTTTACCAGGGGCTGAGCTAAGGAGGATGTCGGATGCTGACTGGCTTTTATCTGCATTGGTTCCTTTCCGAAGGGCTAGACCATACCAGTTAGGCACAGTCCTGCGTTAAAGGCCGTGCAGGAGCCCTGGGTGGCATGCAGAGAGAGAGGTTGCCTCCCTCAGCTCCCCAGAGCCAAGGGGGAGCATACCTGTTGGCACACTCCAGACATGCCAGTCCCACACTGCAAGCTGGGGCATACGCAAGCCAAACCAAGACCTGAGGAGGCCATGGTCCCATTGCAGTACAATGCACAGCAATGTATATAATGTTTTGAATGCTTAACCTGTTCCTTTTTAATTATTTATTTAAATTATAAAATCTCGTCAGACTGCACTTTTTATTATTTGCATGAGAGATTAGTCCCAGAAATAAATAATAAAGACTAGCCGGAGAGCAATTCCCATGTAAGGCTAGGTCAGGATGAGAGAGGGTATTTCAGAGTCAACTAGGAGCTTAGCACCTCCTCAGCTATCACAGGGCTGAAAAAAAGAAGACAAAGCTAACCTGGAATTGTCATTTTAATGAGTGTTTATCCCTGATCTAGAGCCAAGATAAGATCACATCAAGTTCTGGCTATGAGACTGCCAAGTTAGGATGAACACACAGATAACAAGGGCTTAATTGTGCAACCCTTACTGCTGCTTATGAACACTTCCTTGCTGCAGACCTTTCTTTGGACAGAGTTTGGACACTCCTTTGCTGTACTGGGCTGCAGTCCTTTCCCTTAATTGGTGGTTACATTACATGAGGCAATGGGATATTTGACAGAAAGAGAGAACTTCTCTCTATCTTAAGTACTTATATGGTGGCCCCATCACCATGATATCTGAGCTCCTCACCATCTTTAATATATTTATCCTCACAATGGCCGTATGAGGTAGGACAGTGCTGTTATTCCCATTTTCCAGATGGGGCACTGAAAGACTAAATGACTTGCCCAGCATCACAGAGGATGTCTGGAGCAGAGCAGGAATTGACCCTGGTCTCTCACTGCCTAAGGTAGGATTCCAACCACTGGAATATCATCTCTTGAGGTTAGGGAAGATGATGGGAGAACTCTCTTTTTCAGGAACTGTTGGCAGATAGGCTGCCCACTTTTGAAAGGTCTTCAAGGAAGCCACCTCTGTAACGGTCTTTGGAGACAGATCTCCCTGCACCAGCCTAGAGAACTTTGTGGAGGTATTTCCCACACCTATTATTTTCAAAGGGACCCTGCTCTTTCTACTATCCAGGACACACTTGGTTCACTTTTAAAGAGCAGCCCTCTCCTCTTCCTGGAATCTTTTGTGGGATGTCTGTCCCCCCTCTCCCCCCAGCATTTCCTTTCATTGGGGAATTTCCCCCACTCTTACCCTACATCCAGGGGACATAAGACAGATGTAAAGCTCTTCTGGCAGGGTTGAGGGATCCAAAAATATGTTAATTTCTGGGCATGTATTCTCCTCACTTACTAAAAAAGGCAAATCAGAGTTTCATAGATTCATAGATTCTAGGACTAGAAGGGACCTCGAGAGGTCATCAAGTCCAGTCCCCTGCCCTCATGGCAGGACCAAATACTGTCTAGACCATCCCTGATAGACATTTATCTAACCTACTCTTAAATATCTTTAAGATATTCCACAACCTCCCTAGGCAATTTATTCCAGTGTTTAACCACCCTGACAGTTAGGAACTTTTTCCTAACGTCCAACCTAAATCTCCCTTGCTGCAGTTTAAGCCCATTGCTTCTTGTTCTATCCTTAGAAGCTAAGGTGAACAAGTTTTCTCCCTCCTCCTTATGACACCCTTTTAGATACCTGAAAACTGCTATCATGTCCCCTCTCAGTCTTCTCTTTTCCAAACTAAACAAACCCAATTCTTTCAGCCTTCCTTCATAGGTCATGTTCTCAAGACCTTTAATCATTCTTGTTACTCTTCTCTGGACCCTCTCCAATTTCTCCACATCTTTCTCGAAATGCGGTGCCCAGAACTGGACACAATACTCCAGTTGAGGCCTAACCAGCGCAGAGTAGAGCGGAAGAATGACTTCTCGTGTCTTGCTCACAACACACCTGTTAATACATCCCAGAATCATGTTTGCTTTTTTTGCAACAGCATCACACTGTTGACTCATATTTAGCTTGTGGTCCACTATAACCCCTAGATCACTTGGGGGAGTGAATGCAGACTGTGTGTAGCTACTGTATAAGCATCAGCAATGAAGGTAAAACTCATAGAAATATTTCCGCTTGCTTAAAATGCTTAGAAGTTGTAACCATTAAAGATCAGCCCGAGTTATTGGAAATGCTCTGCTTGTCAGTTGTGTCTCACAATGGGCTATTCAGAACCCACTTGTGCAAACCCTGCTCATAGTACTGCTCGAGTACCCCGAGTGACTTCTATGACAGTCTTTCCAGGAGCTTAATAGCCACGGCTAATTTGTACAAGATGAATGGAGCTGGTCAGAACATTTTGAAATCTCAATAAAAAAAGGGAAAAAAGTTTTGTCAAAACTTTTCACTGCAATATTTTCCCCTCCCTTTATAACCAGTATTCAATATGGAGGTGCAGCCCACAGTGATTCTTGACCTTAGCAGCTGCCTCTTTGCAGAACTCAGGTTGAACTATTTGCTACAAATCACATTTGTTATGAATTTAGATCCCTTTGTGGTTATCAAATCATCTGTGGACCACAGTGGTTATTTGTAGGAATCGCTAACAAGTTTGGACAAATAATTTTCAGACTATGAGTTGTTGGCAAACTGCTTGCATCAACTGTTTGCTATTCACTAGCCACTATCTGTGTCATGCGATTGGTCACCTAAGTCACATGAAATTGTTTCTGTTCCCTAATTGGAGGATTAAACATTTGCAAGCAGAAGAATAACAAATAGTGATTAATAAATCTTTATCCTCTGGTAATTTTTTAAAAGCAAATAATAATTTGTGCTAAAATTCATTAAACTTTCAAGATCAATGCACATATTCATACAGCTGCCATCCAAATATATACATGAATATCATGAGTTTACAAATCCTAGCACTCAGAATTAGTTTTATTTGGAAATATATTCATAAATCAGATTTTACTTTTTTACTATTCAACTAGTTCTGGCCCACTGATTTCTCTCCGAGCAAATCTCACTACATACATCTAAACACCTTTTTAACTACTTATTAGTCAGGATGCTATACACTGTTTTCTATAATCGGTGCCACTGAATATTCACAAAAACAGTTTAGAATTAATTTTCCAAGGTACATAAGTGACCTAGGGACCTATGCTCCAGGTTTTTGGCATTGATTCACACAACACTGCAAATCTGCAGGGCCTAAAAATCAGTTTTTTAAACTTATGTAGGCACCTAACTCCCACCTCAATCAATGGAAGTTAGGGGCCTAACTACCTTTAAAAAACTGGCCATTGGAGGCTTAAACGACTAAGTCCTATTTTCAAAAGTGACTTGGGCACTTAGGAGCCTAAGTCTCATTGGAAGTCAATGGGACTTAGGCTCCTAAGTCACGTTTGAAAATGGGACTTAGCCATCTAAATCACTTAGGCCAGGTATAGTCAATTACTTTTTGTCAAGGTCCAGATTTCTTGGTCAAGGTATAGTCAAGGACCAGACTCCAGAGAAAATAAATAAATAAATAAATAAATAAATAAATAAAAATAATAAAATAGGTACATAAAAAGATTTTGGGGTCTGTTCAAAAGCAGCTGGCAGTCTGGATTTGGCCCGTGGTCCGCCTATTGACTACCCCTGACTTAGGCCTTGTAACACAGAGTAAAGCAAGGCCTAAATACCTTTAAAAATCTGGACCTAAGTCCTATTTTCAAATGCGACTTAGGATCGCAAGTGCCTACATCAGTTATGAAAATGGGACCTAGGCTCCTAAGTCACTTAAACACTTTTGAAAATTCACCCTTTAGTCTTTGTACTTCCTCACAACCCTTCACATACCCTCTAGTCCTGCATGTGCTCCAAGTTTGAATCACACTTTGCAAAAATGCTTTCAATTGAGCAGGATAATGCAGGTTCTTCCATATTAATCATCAGGACTGGCTCCCAGCCACCATTAATAAAACAGCAAAGCAGCACTGGGGGCAGCACAGAGCTTTGAAGCCCAGAATCCCAGCTATGGCACACGCAGACTGGGCAGCTTTCTCTTTTTGTTTTTTTGCGAATGGCCTGTATCCGTTCGCTTACATCATTAGTTGTTTGCTCAGTGTTTTCTTGCAAAATGCATTCATGCCTCTTCACTCTGCAGGTTGGAACAGTGAGCCTCACACCCTTCACGCCTGAGCTCAGAAATTTCCAGCACATGTAACAGATTTCCACTGCAATCCCTTGCTAGGATGTGCTCAGTTGTATGCAGCACTTTGGCCCGATACAGCTCATCATTGGTTCGCTGCAGTTCCCTGTTACTTAATTTATTGGTTCTGAAGGGGATTTGAGTGTGAAGCTTCTCTAGCCTCCCCACTTCTCATCATCCATTCCACCCCAAATAATGCTGTTATGGCCACTTTCTTCCCAGTCACTCCCTGTGCTTCACATCCCTTCTCTGGCTCCCTCTCCTTTTCCATGTCACATTCAAGCTCTTCATCCTCTTCTTCAAGGCTCTAGCATGATTCCATCCCTGCCTACATCTTTATTCTGATCTCCAGCTGCCCCCTCACTCCTTGAATTCCTTCTAGTCGTCTCTTCTATGGGCTCGCTTTGTCTCCTTCTCCCACCCTCAGCCTCATGTCTTCTTTCAACCAGCCTGGGGACAGCCTCATGACATGTGTGTGCCAAATATCTCCCTATCCTCTTCCAACCCCCTCCTTTAATACTCCTCTTCTGGTATTTGCCACCATACTGTTATTGCCTCCATAACTGGTCCTTGCCCTTCAGCTGTGATGCTGTGTGTGTTGTATCACTCTGAGTTAGACCGCACGCTCCTTGAGACAGGTACAGTACCTGGTTTTTTAATCTGTTGAAAAAGTGCCATTCACATTTACAGTGGTTTATAAATGGTTAATAATAATAGTGAGCAGCATGTTGTGGCTTTATGCTTTAAGCTCCTGGTGTATGGCTGAGATGCTCAGAACCAGTGGAGTTAGCTGTGGGGTCTCTGGGAGCTGGGAAGTGAGAATTACTTCAATTTGAGTTGGGAGAGTTTCTGTGAGTTCTCAGCTTTCTCATTCAGACTGATTGTGCATCTCATTCTGAAGCAAAGTGGGATACTTAATGTGCTACCCACTCTTATGCCAGGACCCAGAATGCTCTTCTGTGCATCTCCCATTTATTTCAGATCCAGGCTGCTGTACAAGCCCTGGGAACATTAGACTCAAGGGAGAAGGCTTGATGTGAATCTGAAGTCCTTAGCAAACACATTATCAGATCACATCCCTTCTTTCTCTGTGCAGACTGGTTTTTGTGTGTTTCCAGATGATTTAATAAGCAATTCCCTTTTGATAACCCCTTTTTCAGTGTGCCCATTAAATAACTGTGCCACTACCTGTTGGCACTTGCAAAAGGCACAGCACGTGGCTAGGCCATATGCCCTGCCTTTGACCACTCCCCAAAGGTTTCCAGAGGCTGCTGCTGCTGCTTTTCCTTTTTAAAGACTCCTGCCCTCTGTTCTCCCTGGGCAGGGCTTATAAATAGCCTCGAACGTCTGGCTGTTAGTGACGTTGGTCTCACAGGGGAGATGTATACAGTTACTGTGTTGGACTCAACCTCTTAAATTAGTCCAGCCATGAGAAGATAAAAAAGAACAACCAAGGTTATGTTACTGAAAAGACCTGTTAATGGTTTTTTCTCAGAGAAATGGGGTGAATGGTGTTTTATGACTTTGCTGATGATGTTTAGTGCTCATAGAAATGAGGGACTTAGCAGTGACAAGTACATATCAGTCCCAGCCTACCACACCCCTGCTGTTTCTGTGCTGGGGCTCCACACAATTTTGTCAATGCTCCTCAGTCCTGACATAAAACAACCCCTGTGTTTCTAGTTCTGGGTACCCACACAGCTCTGTCAATGTGCTTCCACCCAAACCTACCGTACCACCGGCTCTTCCCAGTCTGTACTCCTAAACCGATCGGCAAATGCACCTCAGTCCAGGCTTAAAAGCCCCTCCATTTTTTTCCAGGGCTGCAGAACTAGTTGGAAAATCTCCATCAAAACAAAATTTCAATGAAAAACAGAAAAGAAAGGGAGAGATTTCCTCCTCCCAGAAATTTTCCAACTAGCGGCTTATGCAGCTGTCAATGCATCTCATTCCCTATGAACTATACAACCCGGCCAGAACAGCCCGGCCCCCCACCCCGAACTCTGCTAATTCATTCCAGTTTTGACCATCCACACTCTAGTCCTCCAATGCTGGGCCTCTGAAGCAATTTTACTGAATTAAGGAAAGAGGACTAGGGTGCCGACAAATGGTCTTTGAGATGAGCAAGTGGGCAGTAATAGGAGACAAGGATGTCTAGGCTCAATATCATGTCTGACCTCTAAGACGCAGTAGAATATCAGCTTTAGAAGAACACCCCAAAATAGTTTTAACCCACTGTCAGTATCATAGGCCTCATCCAGAGTTCCCTGAAGTCAATAGTAAGATTCCCATTGATTTCAATGGGCTTGGCATCAGTCCTCATTAGTGAGCTCCTTAATGTAAATGCAGCTCACTGTGAATTTCAGCACACTTAGGACCTACCCTCCTGGGCCATTTCCATTGAATGACACTGAGTTCCTGTAGAAAGGACTCTTGCTTTTCTGGCAGAGGAGGAATTTTAAAAGCTCAGGACATCAGGCCAGAAACATATTATATAAACACATGTCTCTAGAAAGGAATCTGAAGAGGAACGGTCAGTGCATGAACCCACTGGGCTATGTGTGCCACTGAACCACCAAGAAGTCTATAAAGGAGGTTTACATTTGAAATTCCATGAGTCTTATGTTTTCTCCCTTCAGCATCACCTGAAGCATGCACTGCCCTGTCCACTCCAGCTCAGTTATCCAGTCATATATAGTTGATGGGCTCATAAGTCTGTCCTGGAGGGGTGTGATTCTTCCCAGGAGTACCCAGGATTGTAAGGCACCTTGCTACCACCTGGCCTTACCATGAGGATTCCTTGTCTGTGCCTGCAGGGTCAACTCTCCAACCCCACCACCAACGAGAAAAACAAGCACTCCCCTCCGGCCTAGGCTTTCTCTCTAGAGGTTAGCTATAGGCACACTCCAACCCCTGAGCCCTATAACCCCTGGAGTCTCCAGCTCCTGCTCCACTGGACACTCACAGAATTCACAGATTCTTTGCTCCCAAAGGAATAGTACATGCCAGCTTACCAGTTTCATCTCAGGATCACTGCTCCACTTAACATGCAGCACTTAGATATGTTAATAGTGGAAACAAGTAAAAGTTTCTTATACAAAGAGTAGAGATTTAAATGATAGCAAGTAGAAATATTGGAAACAAATGGTTACATATAAAATAAAATCATCACACAATTTCTAGAGCCTAGACTTACTTAACTAGTTACTGTTGCATCTTGCTCACCAGTGTTTTTAGGCAGGTAGGCTGTGATCCCTCTTTCATGAAACAGGCCACGTTCTCAGCTTATCTTCCTAGTGAAGGATACTGTGTGTCTCCTTGCATTATCCTGATATACCAGACTAATTCTTTGATCTTAGTCATAAACTGGACACCCTCTTGCTTTGCATTCCTTCCTGTAGATTTCGTGAGCTCTTGTTGACTTTGCAGTCTTGATTAGTTGGTGGCTCCACATGAAAATAGACCTTCCTTGTAAGACACACAGTACACAATGACCACCAGGGAGATAAGCTTCTACTGACCAGAACCAGTTTATCACCTTCTGGTGACCTAACTTAACTTACATACCTTAGGAACATCGTTTTCAGTCTAGATACATAACTTTTTAAATAGTACCTTTACATAAGTTTCGCAATGATTATGATGACCAGCAGGCTACAGGCTCTTGGTACCTTACATGCCACCCTTTGGCTAACTGTTATGTGAAATCAAACCCATGGGGACACCAGGCACTCCTTGTGCCCTCTTCCAGTTAGCACCAAGGGGTCCCTGGGTCACAAGGTGTCAGCTGGAACAATGAATTAGCTCCCATCAGAGAATTTTGAGAATTACGATCAGAATTCTTGGAAATTGACCACTAGTTCCAGAAATTTTCTTCAAAGTTCAGACCTCAGCAGTTCCCATATGCCTTCATCTTTGATGCTGCAAGAACCCAGTGGGATCACAGCCTTGCTATAAGGAGTGGACAGAACGATTTACTGCAAACCTGAGCCACTGGATGCAGTTCAGTGGGTTTCTGATTGATGTGTTTGTTCCCCAATGAGTCCATTACTAAAAACAGCATGACATGAATAACCCCTCACATTTACATAAACAAATCATCGATGCCTGTAAATGAAGAAAAGGAGCAATGAGGACTGCACCTGCTACTGTTGTGGAATTGTCTGCAAACAGTGAGACAGTCATTTGGACAGCAACTAAGGGCTTATTGTCACTGCAGAGTTAGCCTGAGCTATAACTCAACTGTTGCCCCTAACTTGAGCCCCGTCCACACACAAAGAACTTGTAGTTGAAGTGTGGTGGTGCTTGTAACTCGAGATGGCTGGCCTGCCATGGGGCATAGGCTACAGCATGAGTTAGGACAGCTTGTCAGCTGCTAGCACAGTTGTCACTCTGTGAAGTAATCCAGTCACTCTGTGCAGTGCAAGTGTTGTTTCACTCGAGAGGATCGTGGAGATAATTCAAGTTAACTCCGCAGTGAAAAAATAGCCTAGGACCATGAACTGGTTTCTGACTGGCCAAAGTCGTGGTTTACCCTGTCACTGAAAGGTCCAGGGAGTTGTTAATGGATTATGTGGCCTTGCACAACTCAAGCGTAACCCAGCTTGATAGAAACCAAAAGTTATTGCCGTATGATGGTCTTTCAGTGACCAATATGAAAACACTTGCTAGTTTCACACCAGATCCTGCATGCAAATGTCCACCTCACAAAACCACCAGTGCAAACCACCTCCGCCATCACCCCACCCCATTGGCAGTCTGATCAGAGGGGAACAAAGAGGACCCGGGGAACTATAGACCAGTCAGCCTAACTTCTGTACCTGAAAGATACCAGAATAAATGATTAAACAATCAATTAATAAGCACCTAGGATAATAAGTAATGGGCAACATGGATTTGTCAACAAAAATCATGCCAAACCAACCTAACTTCCTTCTTTGACAGGGGTTATTGGGCGAATACTGGATACTGGTTACTTCTTCTTAGCGTATGCACACCATGCCTCAGGTAGCACGTGACCAGAATTCATCACCAAATTTGGTTAGAGGGGAAGCAGTAGACATGATACATCTTGATTTTAGTAAGGCCTTCGACACAGTTCACACGATATTCTCATAAGCAAACTAGGGTAATGTGGTCTAAATGAAATTACTATAATGTGGGTGTGGCACTAAGCACCTCTGTATTCACACCCTACATATTATTGTAATAATTTTTGTCCAAAATATACCTTGTGAGGTATCATTTGAAAATTAATAATGCACTGATCATTAATAATCTTGTGTGGTGTATGTACATAATGGATATTTAGAGTTATGGATACATGAGAATTATGACTAAGGTGTGTGTAAACCAGGTATGCCAGGGGGATTTGGTAAACAGATCTGCACTAGACAAAGGAATGTATTTTCCCCACCTGGGAGTTACTTCCAAAGTACTTAGACAATGAGAATATATTTACAAACCGCATAAACTGTCCCATCAAACTAACGAAGGGTGGAGGCAAACCTCACACTAACTAGATGGGGGAGAAGACAGCATGGCGTCTGCACCAAGCAGAAGATAGAAGCGTGGTCTGGGTTTTACTTTCCAAAGAATACATTGCAAAGGTTTACTGGTCTACAAAGAACGGCGGGGGAGGGAGTCTGAAACTCAAGTGACAAGCAGTTGAATCAACTGGTTGTATACAATATTACTGTATTATAAAAGTATAGAGAGTGAGGTCTTTTCTGAAAGCCTATGACATGCTGGTGATTAAGATCATTGTGAATTGTATGTATTAACACTGTATAAGGACTTATGATTACTCATTGATATTAGGCTGTACAATCTGCCCAGGAAGAAGGGAATGTCACAGCTAGCTACCTGTCTCCTAGGTACATTAAGCATGGTGGAATCAAAAACAATGCAAGCCCCCTGACACAGAAATCATACATGGGTATGGGAAACCCACAGGAAGGGAGGAAGAGCATTAGGTCATCGTGCCTCTTGAAATAAGTTCATTGAACTTTAGAAGATATAAGCAAGGTCAGAAGCCATCTTTGGCATCCATGACTTGACAGAGACAAGGGAACAGAGCCCTTGGGAGCTGAGAAAGATGGGTCTCTCAACCAAGCACAGGTTAAAGTCTCTGAAACTGAATATAGGTGGGGAACCTGCTTAGACAAAGATCTTTCATCTAGGAAGACAAGGGAAACCAGCCCCTTGTACTTTTGTGGAAGGTCCTGCCTGAGGGAAAGTCCCATGGCTGGGAAGAAGAATGACTGATGAGAGAAACCACCTTGAACAAAGCCTGTATCTTGCTGGAATAAGTTTTAGATTTTAGAAGTGCATTTGTTCATTTGTTTGTTTTACTTGTAACTCTTTCTATCTTCATTCCTTATACTTCACCTAATGCTACATATATTATTTTGTTAATGAATTTATTTCATTTTAACCACAAACCAACTCAGTGCTGTGTCTAAAGGAAGGGTATATTTACCTCCAGGTAATTTAATAAACTGTGATGTGGTTGTGTCTCTTTACAAGAGCAATGAACCTTATGATTTCTCTGAGCTGTCCAGGAGAGGGTTGGACACATCAGAGCACATGGTTTTAGGGAAATTTCTGGACTGGGAGTAAATCGGGATCATTTTCCTGGTCATAATGAAGGTGGGTGGAAGCCAGAGTGTGACTGGTGTGTTGCTGGCAGGCTGCTGGGGTCAGAGTCTGTTGGACCTGGGCTGCAGCTTTACACAGACACTCAGGGTGTGACCTGCATGCTGGGAGGCTGGTTCTGATTGGCCCAGGTTGGAAGCTACAGCAGCAAAGCATTGTGAGGCACCTTGGGTTACAGGGTAGGCAGTGACACAACCGCTCATTGGTCTGGACTGCACCCTGCTCCAAACTCCATCACATTAGGTGCACAACTGGTTGAAAGTCTGTACTCAAAGAGTAGTTATCAATGGTTCACTGGAAAACTGGGAGAGTGTATCTAGTGAGGTCTCACAGGAGTCCGTCCTGAATCCAGTAGTATTCAGCAGTTTCATTGATGACTAGGATAATGAAGTGGAGAGTATGCTTATGAAATTTGCATATGACGCCAAGCTGGGAGAGGTTGCTAGCACTTTGGAGGACAACATTAGAATTCAAAACGACCTTGACAAATTGGAGAATTGGTCTGAAATCACAAGTTGAAATTCAATAAAGACAAGTGCAAAATACTACACGAAAGAAGGAACAATCAAATGCACAGTTACACAATGGAGAATAACTGGCTAGGCAGTAGTACTGCAGAAAAGGACCTAGGGATTATAGTGGATCACAAATTGAATATGAATCAACAATGTGATGCAGTTGCAAAAAAGGCTAATATCAATCTAGGGTGTATTAACAGCAGTGTCATGTGTAAGACACAGAAGGTAGTTGCTCCACTCTATTTGTCACTAGTGAGGCCTCAGCTGGAGTCCTGGGTCCAGTTCTGGATGCCACACTTTAAGAAAGATGTGGGCCAATTGAAGAAAGTCCACAGGAGAGCAACAAATTGATAAAAGGTTTAGAGAACCTGACCTATGAGGAAAGGGTAAAAAACTGGACATGTTCAGGCCTGAGAAAAAATGACTGAGAAGAACCTAATAACAGTCTTCAAATATGTTAAGGGCTGTTATAAAGAGGATGCTGATCAACTGTTCTCCATCTCCACTGAAAGTAAGATGAGAAGTAATGGGCTTAATCTGCAGCAAGGGAGATTTTGGTTAGATATTAGGAAAACCTTTCTAACTATAAGGATAGTCAAGCATGGGAATAGGCTTCCAAGGGAGGTTGAAATCCCCATCACTGGAGGTTTTTAAGAACAGGTTAGACAAACACCTGTCCGGGATGGTCTGGGGATACTCAGGGTTGAGGCGTCTTCCAGCCCTACAGCTCTATGATTCTATGATGATTAAATAGGTCATGAACTCCTCTTTCCAGATGTGCTTCTTCCAAGGCAGGGTTAGGGCAGTGCCAAAGCCCATGATGTAACTGTTCTGTGACTTAAAAGAAAGGATCAGTCCTTGCGGTTATCAATTTGGACCCTTTCATGAACACCAGATTCTTTATAAATGGTAAAAAAAAAAAAAAAGGTTAAACAATTGGAAATATTATGTGATTGCCCAGTGTTTAAACTGAAAAGTTCTTTTTCTGATTTTAAAACCAGTATTAAAGCCAGATGGAAACTTCTTTGCAACCTCTGACACTGGGCTGCTATGTTGTTTGCATCATCTGTCATTCTCACCAGGCTACACCCCAAGTCTTAATCTTAGATCCGGTGCTGGGCAGAGTGTGCTGGGAATAGCCTGTTTTTAGGTGCTGCGTTCCAGTGCCTGAGGATGCACACAACCCTGCTGTCATATTTGCCTTCACAGACACTGAAGTAATTTATTTGCACGTGCACACGCCTTCCTGATTGATGCAATTCCCCAAATACAGTGACAGCACTCTAGGCTTTTTACAAAACTATTTGTTTCTAGCTACTGGTTCCATGTATGAATGGAGACACGAACAATAATAGTAGCACATCTCCTCCACTGTCTGACTCACTACAGGCATCATCAGAAAACCTGGTGATGCTGATACTGCTGTTTCTGTGCAGCAGAATGTCAAGTATAAGCAGAACCCGTCACGCATAATTTTGCACCCCCACACATTATGCAGCATTCAGAAAAAGGGCCAGAGCGATGGCTAATGAGACGTATCTCTCTCTCTCTTTTTACATGTCTGAGAGCTATTATTATTATGTATTTAGTGGGCCTAAAAGAGGTCAGGACCCCATTGTTCTAGGCACTGCACACATACCATGTTCCTGTCCCAAAGAGCTTACTGTCTACATAGATAAGACAGACAAAGGGTGAAATCGGAAATAGAGTCACGGAGAAGTGAAGTGACTTGCTCAAAGTCACACAGAAGGTCAGTGGAAGAGCTGGGAACAGAACCAAGGTCTTTCTATGCCAGCCTCTGCCCACCAGGGTAGACCACACTGCTGCCCCAGCTAGGATCTATTATTAAAGTTATGAATGCAGCATCCTTTGTTGCACAATCATGATTGGTAGATGCAGGCATGATCGACGTAGGCTACCAGAATTTTCTTTCAGTTAAATAAAAAGTATGAGGACAGGGACATGAAAGCAGCAGGAGCTCTTGATATTGTCTAGTTTATACCTATGCTATCATAACTGGTGGCACAGTGGGTTATTGCACTAGTCTTGTGTCTCTAGGGACCTGAGTTTAAATCCTGTTTTGGCTCATGAGGGCAAATGAATTCAGTGGGTCTCTTCTCACTCTTTGTTTATCTGTATCACAAAACGTGTGCACAGCTCAGCACACTTGTCATTTGTTGTTCAGGAGAGACAGAACTTGAATGACAGAGAATTTTGCAGTCAAAACTGAGGCTGATTGTCATAGTGTTGTAAGAACCAGAACTGGATGAGATGTTAAATCAAGGTTATTTACTGTTCCTCTTCAGTGGCTAGCCAGATAAAAGTTAAAGATGCCAGGGCATTTTGTAGGGGGGGGTGAGGTGCATGCCAACCAACATGCCATCTCTCAATAAAAAAAGGTTATAAACCAAGAATCAGGCGATGGGTGAGTGTGATGGGGTGTACTCTCCACACTGGTCCTGAAAGAGTTGAATTAGGCCAGGTGGGCTCAATCAGCCAATTAAGCTGCAACAGGGGAGATTTAGGTTGTGTGCAGGGCACTAATTAGGAGGAAGTTCACCTCTGAGGGTACAGGTGGGTCTTCTATAAAGCCAGGAGGCTGGCAACAGTATTTTGTAGTCTCTTTCCTGGAAGGGAAGCATTGGAATGTATGAGAAAGGGTTTACCTGGGAGGCCTAAGAAACTGGGCCTTCTAGAAAGGCTGGGGACAAAGCTTAAAGAAGCATAGTAGAAAGTAATTCAGAGAAGAGAGCAGTGGGGTTGGTGAAGGCTGCAGGCCTTTACTGCTTGCTATAGGGCCCTGGACTTGCTATAGGGTCTGGATCCCAGAGTAGAGGGTGGGCCTGGGTTCCCTTACCGCCACTGCAGAGTAATATTGCTTGGGGCAGCGCATGGGAAGAGTACCTGAGTCACCGGGCAGCAGCCAATGAGGACTGTCTGATGCCACTTATGTGGAGAGACTTGGAAAAATCCCCCCAGAAAGGGAAATTACAGCATGACTCGGCTGGAGGGCTGAGTCATGAAGCAATTGTACAGTGATTCTGTAAGCAAGAGGAGAGCTGCATTGGTGGAAGAGGAATAAAAGGGTCCTGAAGTGGCTGGAGCTAACTCCCAGAATTGCCAGAAGGGGGTAGATCATCCAGTTACAGTGAGCTTTTGCTGAGCACAGAATAGTTGCTACACAGTCCAGCTTGGTATCATTGCTCTACGAAGGGCTTTGGGATACTGGGAGTATAATATATGCTCTATAAAGCCTAGTACTAAAAATCAGGGTGTTATAATTCCCTATAATACAGTAGAACCTATTTTTCACAGCTCCACTATAGTGCTACTGAGCCTTAATTAAAGCAAGGGGTTTGTGCCTGTCCCCAGCCTGGCGGTAAGCTCCTCTCAAAGTTTCACAGGCAAGGGAAATTCAAAACACCAGGAAGAAAGAAGAAAAAGTTCCCAAGATTAAGAGTCCATTAAACCAGCTCTAAACACACAGACCACAATTTCAGCCTGGTGTTTGTTCGGAGGCAGGTTTTCTGCCCAGACCCAGGCTGGCACCTCTCTGCAGTTCAGGGAGAAGGCAAATTCTCTAGCCTTTCCCATAGCCAGGAGATGAGCTAAAGGACTTGCTTCTTCTCTACTTGCTCAAAAGATAACTGCGAGGGCAAGTCCTTAGCTCACTGACTATAAAAGTGACATTCTTCATCCTGGAAAGGCTGATACAGTAGAACTTATTTTATATGCAGTGTACTTCAGGCCAAAAAAACATCCAAAATGCTCAGGGGTTCTCAACCTTTCCCTTTCTGAGGCCCCCCAGCATGCTATAAAAACTCCATGGCTCTCCTGTGCCAAAACTACTGGTTTTCTGCATATAAAAGCCGGGGGTAGCAAGCAGGGCAATTGCCTGGGGTCCTATGCCACAGCTAGCTCCCTCCCCCTCGCCCCGTGAAGCTAAGTTGCTCAGGCTTTGGCTTCAGCTCTGGGTGGCAGGGCTCAGGGTCCCAAGCTTCAGCCCCATGGCAGTGGGGCATTGGCTTTCTGCCCCAGGCCCCAGCGAGTCTAACACTGGCCCTGCTTGAGGACCCCCTGAAACGTGCTCATGGCCCTCCAGGGGCCCCCGGACCTCTGGTTGAGAACCACTGCTTTAGACAAATACAAGGAAGTCATAGCATGTAGGTTACTAGGGGCCAGGTACCTTCAGCTTGTGTAAATCAGTGTTACTCTGACTTCCAAGGAGCTACTCCATTTTACACCAACTGAGGATCTTCTATAGGAATGGATATATTGGCACAAGCGGGTGCACAGAACAGCCCACAATGGGGCAACAAGTATCAATGCAACATCCTGATGTAATTTGTTAATGCTGTCACCTAGCACTAACACAAAGGGGTGGGATCTTGGCTCTCAATAGAAATAGGTGGCAACTTTACTCAGTTGAGCCCACAGTAGCCCCTGATATTCCTGTTGGGATCCTCCCCCATGCCTCTCCTTTTAACCTGCTGTTCCAGTGGTGGGCCCTCTATCTCAACTCTGTTAACATAACTCAATCCTGACCTGCAGAATTCAATGCTACTCCAGTCCTAGAACTCCCTACAACAGCTTCCCTCCTGATCTCCAGCTCCATTGGCAATTCTGCATCTGGATTCTACATAAGCAGACTCCACACAGGGTGAATGAGGATCCTAAAGCTTGGCTATGAACCCACATCTTGAGAGGTGACAGGCTGGGTTGGTAATGCATTAAGCCACCCTTAATACTCCAGCTCTCCATTTGCATCGCATCCAATGCTTGGCATTTGACCCTAGATAGGAGGAGACACAGAGCTAGTTAATTTGTATTTGATTCAGATCCGCCAAGTGACAACTCTCCCAGAATAGCCAGATAATAGCTTCTTTTTGTTAAGGCTGAGCCAACAAACTCCATTCAGAGAATGTGCTGGTCCCTTGCCATCAGAAAATGTGAGCACCGTTACCATCTCTGTCTGGCATTTGGTTCTTGTGCCAGTTCTCAAGGGTGGAGTGGGGGGAAGGGAAGACACGGGGAACAATTCCACATAGGACAAGAGTCCCTTTTAGCAGAAGCTTAATTAAAAGAAATATTTGCACTAGTTCCCATGCCAAACGTAACCCAGACAGGGTGAGATCCTTGAGGCCTAACAGCCACAGTTATAATAAACTGCAAAACGTAACAAATTGCCATCCTGAAGAGCCGCCCATTAAAGTTCACTACAGAGTTGCTGGATCTTAAAGAAACAGGGAAAATCCGTTCGTTACTGTGGCATCAAATGACCCAGTAACTCTAAAGCTTCTCTCACCTGAGGAACTCAGAGCATCAGTTAGTTAAGCTTCACAACCTGTTTATGAGGTAGGGGTGTATTATTGCATCAATTTTTCCTGGATGAGAAAGCTGAAGCACAGAGCGGGGAAGTGACTCCAAAGGCGCGCAGACAAAAAATAGCCTTGTTCTGATCTCATGTTAGTGAACAGCAGGAACTTACAACACCACTGAAGTCAAAGGAGACACACAAGTGTAAAACCAGCAATGAGTAACAAGAGAATCAGCCCTTACGTGGCAAAGCCTGTAACTGCTTGCAAACCGAGTAACTGCACACACAGAAATGGCAGATTCTGATAACGTATATGCATGGTTACCTGATTTGCACATGTAGTTATGGTAATTGTGCATGTAAATTAAAATATTCATGGATGGGAGCTCGTCCAGGAGCAGACTCACCAGAAAAATAGAGGTCATGACGTTTGATAAGAAAAACCCAAGTCACGTTATTTGTTGTGGCAATCATGGTTCTGACAACCATGCAGCATTGATTATGATCAGATAGCTCAAGCCTTCATCCAAGTGCCCAGGTCTCCTGAGGTGAAAGAACAATGCAAAAAGCTAACACACCCTATTGTAGTCACTCACCCTCTTCTATTTCCTGGTATCCTTTCAAATTGGCCTTTTGAGCTGTGGTTACAGCCTGTGCTTTGTCTTTGGCATCCCTTTTTATGCCAGGCCCTATATCAATATGTTGTTGTGGAATTGTATGAAGTACAAAGCTCTAATAATAACCCATGCTTTGTGCGTATGTGATCTCTGTGATTTACTGAGGGGAGAGGGAGTTGAATATTTACACACCTCTAAAAGCAGGTCGCTAGGTTACAGAGAATTCTGGAGACCTTCCAAGGAGCTGAATGAAATGGCTGCAGCTCCACATGGCTTGGCTTGTATACACCTTTATAGGAAAGGAACATTGTTTGCCCCCTGAGCATGACACTGTAGGGTTTTCACTCCCTTTTTTTAAACCTCTAAGCTATTCTGGTTTCCTAGTGGACTCGCATTTTCCAGGTCCTAGACTTCCACATGGTACCTCCATCACCAAAACAGAGAATGGCGGGAAAGGTTGAGTCTTCCTGTTTACAACCAAAGAAAAGCCCTTCGTGACCAACTCCTGCCCGACCCTCCCATCCAAAGCAATTAACAGCCATAATTGTTTTTCCAGGCACCAATGTAAAGAAAACATTTTTCCTCTTGACGAAGACATGAAAGGCAGGAGCTGTTGGCCAGGATACAGTGTCTGAGAAAGTGCTTGGATCAGCTCCATGGTTTTGGACATAAACTGTCTATCTCTCTATGGAAATAGCCATCTATGGTGTGATTTTGCACCATTGTTTCCAACTTTTTCTCTGATCTGATCCTGTTCACAGTGCAGAAACAAATAAATATGCCTCCTTCCCTGCCTCTCCCAACAGCAGGCCGAGCTGAGAAAGCAGAGCATGTGATGCAGCCCGGATTGGCAGCTCTATCATGCGATACAGCTGACAAAATCAGCTCCCATTTTCCTTTCTGAATCTAGGAAAACAGATTCTCCTAAGCGACATCTAAATAAGGAAGAAGCAATCTGCTTCTCATTTGTCCCTGTGCCAGTGCACGGATGACTCTGATCCTGCAAGATGACAAGAGTTGTCAACTCCTACAGACTGCAGGAGGGACTCAAGATTGTGCCCTGAGGGGTTTTAGCTAGCAGTAAACAAAATGGCCACCCCACACACACTGTAAGGCTGAGAGCACCTAGGGTGACCTGACAGCAAATGTGAAAAATCGGGACGGGGGTGGGGGGTAATAGGAGCCTATATAAGAAAAAGACCCAAAAATTGGGACTGTCCCTATAAAATTGGGACATCTGGACACCCTAAGAGCAGCACACAGCCAATTCTCATGATTTTATTGTGAGTCTCATATTTGTTTCTCCTTGAAAGCCCAGGTCCGGGAAACAAGTGATCACATGGGAATCTCAGCTTTCATTTTAATAAACATTGCATTTCTAAGCCTCGTGGCTGGGGAGAGATGCTTGAAAATGTGGCCCAAAGGCCCAGAAAGCAAATATAAAGTATGTAACATTTGTTACTTTTTTAGTATTTCCTGATTTTTCAGCTAATCTCATAATTTGGGGGGAGCTGATTATTTTTGAATGTTTGGGGTTGGCAATTCTCCCACAGGGCTAAATTCATCCTTGCATTGATGTCAGTGGAATTACTCCATTCATTTGGGTTCTCCAAGGCAGACAGACCTGCCACAGCACACATCTGATCACTAATACAGCAGAAGCAGTTAGAGGGAGATAGCAAGATTTAGATGTGCATTAAATAAATATGCCTGAGGAGCAACAAAAGTCTTAGGATATGTCTACATGGCAGCTGGGAGAGCGCTTCCCAGCCTGGGTAGACAGACGCACTGGCTCTGCTCACGCTAGCGTGCTACAAAGAGCAGTGTAGCGGGGTAGTATGAGTAGCTGTCTGAGTACAAACCCACCTGGCCTCCCTGGTTACATACCTGGGCAGCTCGCCTGAGCTGCCCGTGCTACTCCCAGCTACACTGCTAGCTTTAATGAGCTAGCATGTATCTGTCTACCCAGGCTGGGAAGCATGCTCCCAGCTGCAGCGTAGACATACCCTTGATACGTTAAGGGTGAATATTTTCTTCAGGATATTCAAAACTGTATGATATAGCACAGCTTACGTCTACCTATCCCCTGCGTTCTTTCCACTGCATCTGTGATCCCCACTCAGGGCCGGCTCCAGGGTTTTTGCCGCCCCAAGCAGCAAAAAAAAAAAAAAA
>NW_020664746.1:763746-841849 GCF_002925995.2 Terrapene triunguis | reverse complement strand
CGAAGAGCCGGACGTGCCGCCCCTCTCCGTTGGCTGCCCCAAGCACCAGTTTGCTGTACTGGTGCCTGGAGCCGGCCCTGATCCCCCTCTACACTATGTGTGATTGTTCTCAATCGATCTCTGACACAAGAGAGCTCTGGAAAATGTACGCTGCAGGTAAGCATTCTTCTTCAGCTATAAGAGTCATGATGAACATTAAACACTTTCCTGGGGGGAAAACACCGCCTGCCCACAGCTCTGTGTAGAGTCCTCCCTAGCCTCCACAGCCAGTCATTACCAGTCCCGGAGGAAGTCAATGAGATGGCGTGGTGCCAAGCTTTAGTCCCTTCACCATCCGTCTGCGTATCAACTACTCCGAGTCTTCAGGTGGCCTTGAGATCTGCAATATCACAAGTGGGGCCGGGTCACTATATACTGGAAGCAGCCCCGTGTACTGGTTACAGCAAGTGGAGTAGGAGTCAGAGGCCTGCATTCTATTTCTGGTGCTTCCACTGACTTGTCCTTTGAGCAAGTCACTTTGAAAACGTTTGCCTAACAGATGCTGAAAGTTAGGCACGTAGATCCATGTTTAGGCACCTAATGAATGTGACTAGCTTTCCAAAGGTGCTGAGCACCCACAACTTCCACTGAATTGATTGGGAGCTGCAGATGCCCAGCATCTCTGAAAATCTGGTCACTTCATTAGGTGACTAAATATGGGTTTAGGTCCTTTACCTCCAGTACCTGTGATTGAAGATGTCTGTCTTAACCTCCGTGTGTCTCAATTTCTCCAGCTGTTAAATGGGGATAATATTATTACTTGCAATGTATGGAAAATTCTCTTAAAACTGTAAGCTGTCACTTTAAATGCTCTGGGGTTTCCTGGTTCATTTTGTAGGCTAGAGGGCTCTTTAGGGAAGCATGCACAATTAGAAAACCAGCCTAGAGCAAGATGAGTTGAGTTGTGCCTTGATGTTTTAGGGAGCAGCCTGCTTTGTCTCTCTCTGTTTTGCGGTTCTTGTGTGGTGTTGGTATGATTTCTGAGAAATAAAGTAGTGTTATGTTACAACCTTTCAGCAAGAGTATTTTATGTTTTTATCTAACTTTTCTGTGCATATACCATGAACACAACATTACTCACCCGCATTTGTACTATGTTTTGTTAACTTAGGATGAAACTGTTAAGAATTATTAGTACAATGGCTTGCAGTATGCAAAGGTCCTTCTTAAAAGACCTCAGCTTGCTCAGTTTTATGGGTTAGAAGGTGCCTGATACATAGGGAGACAGTTTATCTTAAAGGTTCACCTCTGTTGAGCTTAATTGAAATGCCTCCAAATGAAAGAAAGCAGAGTGAGAACGGTAGCTCAATACAATTATTTATAGCTTCAATCCAGCTATTCTTAGAAGGTGCCAATCTAATTACTTCTAATTTATTTAGTGGTACCGGAGCTGAATCAAAATTCCATTCCCCTGCTCCTTCTCCCCCGGCACCCCAGCGAAGATCTGCTGCCAGGTACATTCCTAGAATTTGCATCTGGTTCACAGACACAGTCTCCTTATAAACTGTCTCCTTTCCTATAGATTCATAGACTCATAAGGTTAAGGGACTGCTAGGGTCTGCTAGTCTAACCCGCTACCAAGATACGAGATTTGTTGTGTCTAAACCATCCAAGACAGATGGCTATCTAGCTTGCTTTTGAAAACCTCCAGTGAAGGAGCTTCCACAACCTCCCTATCAGTGAGAAAATAACATAAGAATGGCCATACTGGGTCAGATCAAAGGTCCATCTAGCCCAGTATCCTGTCTTCTGACAGTGGCCAATGCCAGGTGCCACAAAGTGAATGAACAGAACAGGTAATAATCAAGTGATCCATCTCCTGTCACCCATTCCCAGCTTCTGGCAAACAGAGGATAGCGACACCATCCCTGCCCATCCTGGTTAATAGCCATTGATGAACCTATCCTCCATGAATTTATCTAGTTCTTTTTTGAACTCTGTTATAGTCTTGGCCTTCACAACATCCTCTGGCAAAGAATTCCACAGGTTGACTGTGCATTGTGTGAAGAAATACTTCCTTTTGTTTGTTTTAAACCTGCTGCCTATTAATTTCATTTGTTGACCCCTAGTTCTTGTGTTATGAGAAGGAGTAAATAACACCTCCCTATTTACTTTCTCAACCCCAGTCATGATTTTATAGACCTCTATCATATCCCCCCCTCTTTTCCAAGCTGAAAAGTCCCAGTTTTATTAATCTCTGTTTGTTGCTTTTTTCAGAACCTTTTCCAATTCCAATATATCTTTTTTGAGATGGGGAGACCACATCTGTCTTCAGTATTCAAAATGTGGGCGTACCATGGACATATATAGAGGCAATATGATATTTTCTGTCTCATTATTTATCCTGTTCTTAATGATTCTCAAAATTTTGTTAACTTTTTTAACTGCCGCTGCACATTGAGTGGATGTTTTCAGAGAACTATCCACAATGACTCCAAGATCTTTCTTGAGTGGTAACAGCTAATTTAGACCCCATCATTTTATATGTATAGTTGTGATTATGTTTTCCAATGTGCATTACTTTGCATTTATCAACACTGAATTTCATCTGCTATTTTGTTGCCCAGTCACCCAGTTTTGAGAGATCCCTTTGTAGCTCTTCGCAGTTTGCTTTGGACATAACTATCTTGAGTAGTTTTGTGTCATCTGCAAATTTTGCCACCTCACTGTTTACCCCTTTTTCCAAATCATTTATGAATATGTTGAATAGTACAGATCCTTGGGGGACAACACTATTTACCTCTATCCATTCTGAAAACTGACCATTTATTCCTACCTTTGTTTCCTATCTTTTAACCAGTTACCAATCCATGAGAGGACCTTCCCTCTTATCCCATGACAGCTTACTTTGCTTAAGAGCCTTTGGTGAGGGACCTTGTCAAAGGCTTTCTGAAAATCTAAGTACACTATATCCACTGGATCCCCCTTGTCCACATGCTTGTTGTGAGGCATGATTTCCCTTTACAAAAATCATGTTAACTCTTCCCCAACAAATTATGTTCATCTATGTGTCTGACAATTCTGTTCTTTACTATAGTTTCAACCAATCTGCCCGGCACTGAGGTCAGGCTTACTGGCCTGTAATTGCTGGGATCACCTCTGGAGCCCTTTTTAAAAATTGGTGTCACATTAGCTATCCTCCAGTCATTTGATACAGAAGCTGATTTAAATGATAGGTTACAAACTACAGTTAGTAGTTCTGCAATTTCACATTTGAGTTCCTTCAGAACTCTTGGGTGAAGACCATCTGGTCCTGGTGACTTTTACTGTTTAATTTATCAATTTGTTCTAAAACCTCCTCTAATGACACCTCAATCTGGGACAGTTCCTCACATTTGTCACCTAAAACAAATGGCTCAGGTTTGGGAATCTCCCTCATATCCTCAGCCGTGAAGACTGATGCAAAGAATTCATTTAGTTTCTCCACAATGGCCTTATCGTCCTTGAGTGCTCCTTTAGCATCTTGATCGTCCAGTGGGCCCTCTGGTTGTTTAGCAGGCTTTCTGCTTCTGATATACTTTAAAAAAAAATTGCTATTTCTTTTTGAGTCTTTGGCTAGCTGTTCTTCAAATTTTTTTTGGCCTTCCTAATTATATTTTTACATTTCACTTGCCAGAGTTTATGCTTCTTTCTATTTTCGTCACTAGGATTTAACTTCCACTTTTTAAAGGATGCCTTTTTACATCTCACTGCTTCTTTTACTTTGTTGTTTAGCCATGGTGGCACTTTTTTGGTTCTTTTACTATGTTTTTAATTTGGGGTATACATTTAAGTTGAGCCTCTATTATGGTGTCTTTAAATAGTTTCCATGCAGCTTGCAGGGATTTCACTTTTGGCACTGTACCTTTTAATTTTTGCTTAACCAACTTCCTCCTTTTTGTGTAGTTCCCTTTTCTGAAATGAAATGCTACAGTTTTGGGCCGCTGTGGTGTTTTTCCCGCCACAGGAATGTTACATTTAATTATATTATGGTCACTATTACCAAGCAGTCCAGCAATATTCACCTCTTAAACCTGATCCTGTGCTCCACTTAGGACTAAATCAAGAATTGCCTCTCCTCTTGTGGGTTCCAGGACTAGCTGCTCCAAGAAGCAGTCATTTAAGGTGTCAAGAAACTTTATCTCTGCATCCTGTCCTGAGGTAACATGTACCCAGTCAGTATGGGGATAGTTGAAATCCTCCATTATTATTGTTTTTTATTTTTATAGCCTCTCTAATCTCTCTCAGCATTTCACAGTCACTATCACCATTCTGGTCAGGTGGTCGGTAGTATATCCCTACTGCTATGTTCTTATTATTAGAGCATGGAATTACTATCCATAGAGATTGTTGGTTTATTTAAAATTTTTACTTCATTAGATTCTACGCTTTCTTTCACATATAGTGCCACTCCCCCACCAGCACGACCTGTTCTGTCCTTCCAATATATTTTGTACGTTTCTGTGATGCCTATTATATCAATATCTTCATTTAATATGAGGCACTCTAGTTCACCCATCTTATTATTTAAACTTCTAGCATTTGTATATAGGCACTTTAAAAACATGTCACTTTTTAGCTGTCTGCCATTACATGATGTAATTGAATGGGACTCTTTTTCATTTGACTGTTTCTCATCAGATCCTACCCATATTTTATCATCTTCCATCCTCTCCTCCTTACTAGAACATAGAGAATCTCCATTAATAGATCCTCCCCTAATGGATGTCTCTGTCTGAACCATGTGCTCCTCCGCATCTGTTGGCTTTCCACCAGCCCTTAGTTTAAAAACTGCTCTACGACCTTTTTAATTTTAAGTGACAGCAATCTGGTTCCATTTTGGTTTAGGTGGAGCCCATCCTTCCTGTATAGGCTCCCCCTTTCCCAAAAGTTTTCCCAGTTCCTAATAAATCTAAACCCCTCCTCTCTATACCAACATCTCATCCATGCATTGAGACCCTGCAGTTCTGCCTGTCTAACTCGCCCTGTGCGTGGAATTAGAAGCATGTCAGAGAATGCTACCGTGGAGGTCCTGGACTTCAGTCTCTTACATAACAGCCTAATTTTGGCCTCCAGGACCTCTGTCCTATCTTTCCCTATGTCATTGGTACCTACATGTACCACCACCACCAGCTCCTCCCCAGCATTACACATAAGTCTATCTAGATGTCTTGAGAGATCCGCAAGCTTCGCACCAGGCAGGCAACTCACCATGCAGTTCTCCCAGTCATCACAAACCCAGCTATCTATGTTTCTAATTATCAAATCCCCCATAACTATTACCTGTCTCTTCCTAATAACTGGAGTTCCCTCCCCTGGAGAGGTATCCTCAATGCGAGAGGGTACCACAACATCATCTGGAAGGAGGGTCCCAATTATGGGATCGTTTTCCTCTGCCCCAGTTGGATGTTCTCCTTCCCTGAGATTTTCATCCTCCTCAACAGCACAGAGGCTGTCAGACCAGGAGTGGGACCGTTCTACTGCGTCCTGGAAAGTCTCATCTATGTACCTCTCTGTCTCCCTTAGCTCCTCCAGTTCAACCACTTTGGTCTCCAAAGCCCGTACACGGTATCTGAGGGCCAGGAGCTCCTTGCACCAAATGCACACATTCGCAACCTGCCCATAGGGCAGGTAATCATACATGCTGCATTGAGTGCAATAAACTGAATAGCCTCCACTCTGTTGCTGGACTCCTGCCTGCATTCTCTTTTTATGCCTGCAGCTCATTCTTTTGTTGATGTTTTGTTTTTATCGGGGGTGGTTTTGGCCTTAAGTTTAAAGAACATTAAGCGTATCTAACCCCCCTTTGAGACTGCCCTTCTAAACTACCTCGCAAAACTCCCCTGTTCCCTAGCTCCTCTGGTCTCTTTGAAGCGTGCTTTTTAAAGTTCTGGTCTTCCTGAGTAGCCCCACCCCCTGGTTAAGGGTTGATGGGTGCTAAAGGGCATAGGGATCAAAGCCTCATTAAGAAGCTTTCAGCCTTGCCTAGCAGGCCACTAGGCTAGGGTGACGAGATGTCCCGATTTTATAGGGACAATCCCGATTTTTGGGTCTTTTTCTTATATAGGCTCCTATTACCCCCCACCCCCGTCCCGATTTTTCATGTTTGCTGTCTGGTCACCCTACACTAGGCTGAGCACATGGTCCCCCAAACAGACACAAACACATACACTACAGACAACAAACTTACCCCCAGGGTCACGTAATCGCTCCTCCTTCACCTGGAGAACTCTCTCACAAAACTCCTCTGTTAGCTGCTCCTGTTCGCTAGTCTGTTCCATTGTCCTATTGTTCTTACAGTTAGGAAGTTTTTCCTGAGATTTAATCTAAATCTGCTATGCTGTAGTTTGAACCCATTGCCTCTTGTCCTGCCCTCTGTGGCAAGAGAGAACAACTTTTCTCCATAGGATGGTTTGACTTCTATATTTTGGGGGTCAGGAGGCTTCATACTATAGGTATAGGTCTAACTTCCAGATTCACCGATTGTTAGTGGTACTTAAGTTAGAGTTTACTTAATGAGTGAGTCATAGGATGGAAATAGCACTCCCCCTCCCTGAGCCCTTTGCGGGGCTGGCTCGAGCTGCTTGGTGTCACCACTCACACACACTCCGAACATTTCTCCATACCCCCCTAAAGTATGCCCCACAGCTTGAAAATCTCTGGTATACGGTTTGGAGGGGCAACACCCCTACCTGCCCCCCAATCTCCATCCATGCTTTTCTCCACATTTTTATGTATTTCATAAAGTATTTGAAGACTGCTATCATGTCCCCCCTTAATCTCCTCTTTTCCAAACTAAACATACCCGGTTCCTTCAGCCTTTGCTCATATGACTTGCATCCCATCCCTTTGATCATTTTTGTCACTCACTTCTGGATCCTTCTCAGCAGTGCTGCTGCCAAGCCAATTATCCTCCATTCTGTATTTGTACATTTGGTTTTTCTTCCCTAAGTGTAGCACCTTACATTTGTCTTTGTTGAATTTCGTTTTGTTCTCGATAGCCCAATTCTCCAATTTATCAAGATCCCTCTGAATTTTAGCTCTATCCTCCAAAGTGTTGGCAACCCCCTCTAGCTTTGTGTCATTTGCAAATTTGGTCAGTATGCTTTCTACAAACCATGTCTTGCAGCAGGCATGACTTTTTCTCTATTTTAAAATGAATTTAGTGCTAGTGAATAAATAGTAATATTTAACACGTAGTTGTGCACACGCACACACACACACACACACACACACACACACACACACACACACTACATTAAAAGGACATTATTAAGGTCGCAAACCCAAGCATTCAAAAGTTAGGAAATGCCAGATTTAAAGTTGCCTATCCGGACACATTATGATACAGTCTTTAATTACATGATCACATGATTTTTTTCCACAGGCCCCCAGCCTCATTCTTCTTTTTCCTCAGCATAATGGTGTTTTAATGACAAATGCTGAGCAAATCAGTTCAGAGACAATAAACTAGCAATCGGCCCAAGCCATGCAGTTCCATAAGCAAGCTTCCCCATTGCTCGGAGGAATCCTGATCCAGGCTTTGGATCCAGAGCTCTCTGATTAGAACCAATTGACTACTCAGCCCCAACTGTGGACTCCACCCAAGTCTTTTCAGAAGGTTTAGACCAGTTTGAAGAAACATTGACCATCCATCTCTCCAGGTCGAACAAATCCCATGTACCCTTGCTGATATATTGGCAAATATACAGTGGCCATCTGGCCATCTCTGCCAGGACAGCTGTTGTCCTCTGATCGCATTTACACTGTGGATTACCCAGAGTTATAGGGGTAGCAGATGGAAGCAGAGAGACTAAAGCCTTCCCAAGGTCACTAGCTTTTGTCTGTCTTTTATTTCTCCTTATTATATAAGTGGGGGGTTTCTGTGGGAACCTCAGTTTAGTATCACCTGACCTTGGTAAGGAAGCACTACAGCCCCGGTTCACAGGGAGATTCAGCACTTTTTCTAAAGCAGGGCATTCTGGGATAGCTGAAGTGGCATATAAGGTCACAGCTACATAGGAGTTAAACAAAAGGTAAAGAGAAGAAGCAGATTGGAGAGCATTTAACATAGGGAGTGCACAGTCAAAACTTTTTCAGTAGCTGGGCTGTGGCTGCAGGGAATGGCTGCAGATTTTGCTGCTTTCAGGACAAAATGCAAAGTGCCCCTCTTTGCCCTGGCTTCCCCATAATGAGAACAAAGCAGTGGCCTTTAACCAAGAAAACACTACCAGGTCCTGGAAGGAAGCAGAGAAGAAAGGATATGGGCCTGTGCTTATGTGCCTTTGTTAGATATGTAGACACCAGGGTGCTTCTTAAACTGTCTGCAACTTATGAAACATTGCATGTGTCCCCTCTGTTCCTGTAAGTGAGCGGGAGATGTACGAGAGACCCGTTGTCCAGGCTAAGGATCAGTTAGAGCGCTGGTTGTATATGTGCAGATGTGGACTGGAAGCATGGTGAGGGTCACAATGGGGGAGCTAAGGGAAGGAAAAGATGGGCTAGAAGGAAGGATCCAGTTGGGTTAGGAAGAACATGAGAGGAGGATGAATAGATTCAGTTAACGTGCATCTTTGAAGGCCTTACTGGAATTGTATTTCAAACTCTCTAGGGCTTTGTCCATCACTGATGATCACTCAACACAGACTTACATTTTTAGTGGCAGAGTGAAGAATACACAATCATTTCAAAGGCTGATAGAGGAAGTCCTTCCAAGTCATAAATTACTGCTAATCTCGCTCTGTCTTTCAGTCCCTCCTTTGTTCTTGGTTAGAATAGCAGATATATTTATATTCAAAGTCAGTCATGGAAATGAGGCATCGCAATCAGTTTCCTGTCTCCTGCACAGACACGCAAAATACTTTATTATGCACAATATATTGATTCACAGGCTCCTCCCCAATGCAGAAGTCAGCAGGGGTCCCCGTTTTCCTAAACCCCAGACTCTCACTCTCTTCTCACTGGAGATGTCAATAAGTGCATGAGTGATTGTCTAGAAGATTATATATAACTCTGATTATATAACAAGTTCACTTTATTCGAGGCAGGCTAGAAACTTGTGTTTGTCTGAAGTAGAAATGACTGGTTCTAAGACTCTGAATAGAAATGCAAGGCTCTTCTACTGAATCTCAATGTAGTCAGGTGCTAGAACTCTGCATGAAGATGCAGTTATTTTTGCAGACTCACTCTGATGTCAGAACAGGTGAGTCCTATTAGCTCCCACCCAGGAATATTAAAGAGCCTGTCTCTAAGGCAGAGAGAACTGGGGGGAGGGGGAATCACAGAAAAAGCCAAAATCAGAGGGGAGCTTAGCCTGAGCTTTTAAATTTTGCTGCTATTTGAGTTACCAATAAAAGTAAACCCAGGAATGGGGTAAGATTGGTCTATATTCTGCATGGATGTGGGGTGTTGGACCAGGATGGGAATGCCATCTGCTTATGATGTCCTCCGTGTACCTTCATCATTTCAGCTTCTCCCTTTTCTGTCCCGTTACACAGTGTCAATGTTAGCCACTAATCCATCTCCCCTCGCTAGTGTTTAGTTCTGCATGATCTCAGGTGAAGCCAGCTACTTTGGGACACACTAGGTTCAGCTTTCCAGCCCATCTGCTACTTATTAAATAAAGTGGGACGTCGGCCTTTGGAGCCCATCCCATTTCTTTCTTCTTCCATAAGGTGATACCAACGCCTCCTGAAACCTTCTCCAGCCAAACAAGCTCGTAGCATACTTTTATCAGCATTTTGTAAAGCTCTCAATCTTTGACCACAGCATGTATTGGGAAAAATACTTTGGCAGGCACTGTCTGAATGTCTTACAAGGGGCTCAGTTTAGCAGGGTCTCCAGGGCTCTTTCCAGTTCAGGAGCTAATGACCATCAATAGTCCTAACTGGCTTTAGAGGATCTGCTGTGTAAATACAAAACAATAATTTCCTCCTGGACTTGTTGAATCTTCATATTAAAGGTAGGCAGACTTGAGGACTGAATTAATGAAAGGGTCCTTAGATCAAAGACTAAATTCATAGCTTCTCAAAATATTATTTAATGTAAAATTGCACAATAACATGAGAGTTATTGTCATGACCTTTAGGGGTTTCTAAATCTCTCTTGGTCCCTGGCCCCCATGCTTCATTAACTGGCACTGGATTTAAGAAACATCACCGGAAATCATGTATAGTCAAATTTGGTGTTACTGAAGCATCTTCTAGAGATCATGACAATGACCTCTAAGCAAAGCATCTGCTGTAACATTCCCTGATCCCTGTGAATGATGCAGCATTTAGCACCAAAACCCATTAGCCAGTTGTCACAGGTACAGCACAGGGCTGGCCTTACCATGAGGGGAACTGAGGTGGCTGCCTCAGGTGCCAGACTGTGGGGGGGCGCCACTAGGACCCAGAGTGTAGAAAATTATGTCTGTTGCTGGTGCATATGTATTCTCTCTGCTCTAGATGCAGAGATGGTGGAGTGCTGTGCTGGAGGAAGGAGGGCACAAGAGACATAACAGGCAGGCAGGAGAAAAGGTGAGAGGGAATAGCAGAAAGCAGCAGGAGCTGCAGGGAGAGAGAGGAGGAGGAGCCTCTTATGTACCTCTCTAGCACCCCCAGGAGCCTGGACTGATTAACACCAGCTTCTCAGGGAGCTTCCTGTTTCCTGCTGCTTCCCTGAACCCACTTGAGGAGAACAGGCAGTCAACTGAAGTAGTAGGAGCCAGTTAGGCCCTTAAGATGCTGATATCTTCCCTCACTCAGGCCCTGCTACCAGCCTGCTTATTTGTCCCCTTCAACTGAGTGTTGAGAGCCACTACAGCTGGCACAGAACAGCAGTCATGAGTGAAAGAAGAAAACGCCCCTCTGGGGGAGCATTCAGAAAAAGAAAGAAACCAAAGGAAGCTTTTCTATCTAAGCAGGAAGGAGCTCTTCTGAGATACATAGACACAAATGTTCATGGTGAGCCTTCCGGCCCCAGGGAGGATGTGGGTGGTAAGGAGATGTCTGATATTCCAGTTAGTCAGAGTGCAGGTGACCTGGCAGCTACTGCAGCATCCATATCTCCATCTCAAATGGACGTAACCATGCACATTCCTGAAGAAAAGTGTAGATCAGAGAAGAGTGTGGTGGAGGCGCAAGAAACAGCTACTGCTGAGTTTAGTTCCTTAAGTCTAGATGATCCAGCACTGTGGACCCACTTGAGCAGTAGCCTGAAGGACTTCCTTGTACTGCATGGGCCACAGCAAGTGAAAAACTTCATGTTCCCCAAAGACAATGAAAATAGACGTTTCCATCCAACACATTACTGGCGTGAAATCCCCAATGGTGACAAAGTGGAGAGGCCATGACTTATGTACTCAAAAATCCAGAATGCTGAATACTGTTTTTGTTGCAAACTCTTCCAATCTAATGTTCCAGCCACATTGGGTTCTACAGGAACAAAGGACTGGAAAAATCTGGCTAGAAATCTGGCATGCCCTGAGAAGGCAACAAATCACCAGAGAGTATTCCATAGGTGGAAAGAGCTTGAGATGAGACTAAGGTTAAAGGCCACCATAGATGATCAGTGTGACAGGTTGGATCACAGAAACCCCCTTGGGAACTGCCAACTGATATGCCAAGACTACTTCTGCCCCCGCTTTCCTGCCCTGGCAGCTTGGGACTCCAGCACCCTGTCTTGTTGAGCCAGACACGCCAGTCTGCTCCCACACAGACCCAGGGTCTGAACCACATGCCCCAAAGCTGCAGACTTAACTGAAAGCAACTTAAGAAGTGTTCCTGTCTTTAACACTCAGATGCCCAACTCCCGATAGGGTCCAAACCCCAAATAACTCCGTTTTACCCTGTATAAAGCTTAGAGATAGAGAGAGGGGTAGGTAGCAGAGCAGTACCATGAGAGGAGTAGAACAGGAAGAAGGCAGAATTGAGACCTTTCAACGTTTTGGCCCAAGCAAGGGGGCATGGGGCGTCATTTGAGCTCCCCGCCTCAGGTGCCAAAATGTTGTGGGCAGGCCCTGGTACAGCAGGTCCTACAGCAACTCTGGTTTTGCTCCAACTTTTGTCTGAATATGATTGGGATGCATCAGTCCCTTTGGTGATGCAGCTACTGTTCCAATATCTTCAATTTCAGTCCATTTCATATTCTCAGGATACATAATCACTGTAGGTTTCTTCCATTTGTTCTGATTTGTGAGGCAGATCCTGTTCTTGATGCATCTACTAGAACATTTACTGATAATGCTAGCTGAAAAACAGGAGAAAATTAATGAAAAGTTTTATCACTGGTTTCCCCACACACACACTGAAATTCAAAATTTGACCAATTTTTATCAAACAAAACAGAAATACAGAAAATGTTGTGGGAATCTTAAGAGGAAAATAAAAGTCTGGACTTGATTGTTGACCAAATGGGTAAACAACCAAAATGTGTCCTTGACAGGAAGATCTGGCAACAGAACCATCAGGAGGCACTTTCCTGGAATTGAAGAAACAACCCTGAAAGAAAAATAGAATTGCAGAAGAAAGAGCTGGCAACAAAGCTACCAAACACAGCCTGTGATACTCTTTAGCTTCTCCTGAGAAATCTCATACTGAATCCAAAATGCCATGTCTAGTTCTAAATTTATTATGTCAAGAGTTTTATTTAATGAATCCTTTGCAACCCTAAAAAAAAAAAATCAGATTTATGATTTAGACAAGGATTGATTTCCCTACATTACCAGTAATGCCTAGAGCAGAATGTACTGGCAGAGTCCAGTGACTCAGAAAGATAAGCGGTAAGCTATTAAGGTGTCATCTGAGTATCTCCACAAATGGAATAACATCTGGGGCTTTGCATATTGGCAATTCCCTGGAATGCTATGAAATATGGCTTTCAGATCTATTTTCTGCCTGATAATTAATCTCATGGAGAAGAGTAATATTTTGGTTGTCATGAAACCGAGGGATTGATAGCACTGACTTGAGATGTACATAGCGAGGGGCCTGCACTGTGGAGCTTTCGCCACACGTCCCTGTCAACGTTTCTCAGTTCCTTACAATGCCAGTTCTGGCCTGTCATGCCATTCTGCCACTGTGCCACAGAGCTGCAGGTCAGGACTAGATGCATTGGCAGAATTATAGGGGAGGCTGGCTACTCAAGCCCCAGGCCTTCACAATGCTCTGCCAATGCATCCATTACAGCAGCCCTGCTAGTCCAGTCCTGGGAAAGGATTGACAGTCATGCTGAACTGTGTAGTAGTTGTGTGATGTGGGTAAATGCCCACAAGGGACTAGTATGAGATTCTATTAAATTCCTGTACACATGACCTAAAAGGATTTCCAGAGATGAAGCATTCAGTAGCACCACTTCCCCACCAGTGAACCTAGGAGCAAGCTTCAAATCTTTGACATTTTATTTATACATTTCAAATATCATCCTAGGATTGCCTAACTATTAAATAAAACCTATTGGGTCAGAGTTTATTAAAGGGACCTCAATCCAGACTCTAATTTTCAGTTGTGAGGGAAAATGACAGACATCTATTTGTCTGTTCACACCCATGCTAGTTATATAGTTAAATGCTACCAAGCACAATTGCAATTGATTATATGTGCAATCCCATGTCCACAGCTAATTCCAGGAGCAAAATTAGAGGCTGGGTTTTTTGTTTGTTTGCTTGCTTGTTTTTAAATGCCCTTGGTGTTTAAGCTTCAAAGTTAATTAGAAATATTAAATGTTTACTCTGTTCTTATGACAGGACTTTGGAATGAGAACTGGTTTGGCAGGCTCCCACTCTGCTAGCATTACATGGGATACCCCTTTCCAGCTAGCTGGCCACTGACAGCACGAGGCCTCAAAATGCTGAGAGTAATTAAAGAGATATTTTTCTCAAATGTCTCCGTTTATAGCTTCTGGGATGGGTTTCTTGCTATGTGGATTTCCCACCATGTTGAGCTAAAGCCAGTGAAGAAGTAGGTCTGCCTGAAGTCTCCATAAAATGCTCTGAATTACATATGGGACCCCTGGATTTGCAATAGGAGTAATCACATGTTCCCTCCTGTTGGACCTGTGCTTTGAAGTTTCAGTTGTAAGATCACATATTAATGGGCAAAGTGGGTGATGCAATCTGAATAACTTTCTTGATATTTTTTTCTGATCAGGGAAAATCATGTATAGGTTGTTTGCTTAAGAAATTCCCATAAAATTCTTAGACTGACAAGTTCTTTGAGGAAATAAAAGTGTCTTCCTATGTATCTGACCAGCGCCTAGCACAATGGGACCCTGATCCCGACTGGGGCTTCTGGATGCTAGCACAATACAAAAATATAGTTAACATTAAATCCTGACTTTCTGCTGGCAATCTGCAAACTGTCCAGTTTGCGTCTTAGCTAACTGATCCTCTGGAAGAGCTTCTAGTCTCTTATGGAGGCTAACACACGCTGAAGTCGTGCTGCTACAACTTCATTGCTATTGGTCCTCACGATAGCTAAATCAAAGCTAACTTAGGTCTGGCTACATGCGCTGCAATCATACTTCCAACTGCACTGTAGGCATATCCTTAGGGCTTGTCTGTCTAGGGACACTCAGGAAAGTTAAGGCAAATCAACTAAAGATGTGAAGTTAATGCATGTAAATTAAAGCACTGAAATCTTGCAAGCCTTTTTGGGCCGGGCTAAAGCTCTTAAAGCATCCCCATTCAATCCTGAGGCACACTGAAGAGAATTCTGGGACATTGCTAATGTTTCCCTAACAAACACCTGATTGCCAGACCCACAGAATAACCTCCAGCGTTAAACCTACCCCTGAACAAAGGTCCACATTGAACTTTTTCAAAACAGCACATGGCAGACGCTGTCGTCTCTTACACCTCTGGAAGAGTAGAGATAAGGCACAGTGTGACTGTGGACACCATTCACAAACTATGGACTACATTGTAAATCAGTGCCAGGTTTGATTGTTTGTCAGTGGCTTCTCAGACTTACACCAACCCATTCCCAGAGCTACTTCCTGGTTCACTAATCTGGATTTGGTTATTTGAATGTTGCTTTCTCTGTTGCCATCCAAAAGAAGAACTTTCCTGAATATCCCAATGTAAACATGGCCTTCTCTCTCTCTCTCTCTCTCTCTCTCTCTTTTTCCTGCCCTCTTCTGAAGTATAGATCAAGACCCAGGTGGAAATGTTCAGAAATCGAGGTTGTCCGGCAATTTTCAGGGCATAGCATCAAAAAGCATGTCATTGATGCTTGTATGGGAACAAGTTACGGAGCACATCTTTTTGTAATGGTCTAAGCCCTCTGTGATTTGTAATGGATGATGGGAAATCTCTCTGCGGAACTGATGTTTCATGTCTCCACGGATGAGAGACATTAGTTAGAGTGATTTACACCATGTTTCTCAAGTGGACAGCACAACTGCTGCATGATAGAGAATCAAAGCAAAGGAATGGGAAGAAAGCCTTGCTTATTTGAGTCTGCATGGGTTTAAATGGGAGGGGCTCCTAAGCATTATTCTTACAGTGCCTTTTGTTGATACCTTCAAAAGCTGTGGATTTAAGTCCCACAGCATGACTTGAGCTTGTAGTCAGTGCTGCCACTCGTGGGTGGTATTGTACGACTGCGTGTCATCACTTGACAGAGACATTAAATCAAGGTACCTCTGTCCTTTCTCCACTGCCTGTCTGGGCAGAAAGTTAAAGATTCCATCGCAATTCTCATAAACAATAGGCGAATAAAATTGGTGTCATTGATAACATTCCCAACTTATAGGAAAACACATTAGAAGTGTCTGTGGTATGCATAAGCTATTACAGTGCACAAAATGGCCTCCTATATTGTCATTGCACCACCAATTACCTTTCACTGGTCAACTGCATTGAGCAGGGCCGGCTCTAGCGTTTTTGCCGCCCCAAGCAGCAAAAAAAAAAAAAAAAGCCGGGATCGCAAGTGGCGGCAGCTCTACCGCCGCTTCATTCTACGGCAGCAATTCGGCAGCAGGTCCTTCGCTCCGAGAGGCAGTGACGGCCCCGCCGCCGAATTGCCGCCGGACGTGCTGCCCCTCTCTTCATTGGCCGCCCCAGGCACCTGCTTGCTACGCTGGTGCCTGGAGCCGGCCCTGGCATTGAGGTATGTGGAATATGGAAGAACCTCGATAATATCGGATTCTATAGTTAAAGGTTCTATCAGTGGCTTTCCATGGCATTCCCTGCCAATAGCCAGGCATTCAAAACTCACATGCAATACAAATATGCAATACAAAGTCTCTGGCTAGAATTGCTCTTTGATAGGGGTGAGGATCAGCAATGGTGCAAAGGGTCTTTAAGGGGCTTTAAAGACTCAAAGACCTTTTCAAATACTGTGATACAACAAGAGACAGGAATAAAACTGAAAATAAAAATTGGTTTCAACTTTTTATTTCCCTGAATGAGTTGTTGATTTTTGATATTCTTAATAATATTTATAATATATATGCTTTTCTGGGTTAGAGAAGAAAGACCACAAGCTATAGTTAACTGATTTCTCCCTAGAAAAGTAATTCCCAACCCAGGATGTATAGGGGATTATCCATTATGAAAAACATTAAAGGTAACCTGCAAAGGGGAAAAAACTGGGCCACGAAAGGTTGATACTTTTGTTTTTGCTTTTAAGTTCTGCTCATTTTTTACCTTGAGAAATAGCAGAAACGTCAAGTCCGGCTTCCCTGATTTTGCTGCAGGCCCCATGGATGTGGCTCTGGAGTTCTCTCTCCCCTTAATTGAAGGAATACAGCATGTTGTATTTTAACAGATTTTTTCTTCCAACCATTTATACACTGAGTTAAAAAGGTGTGTATACATGCGCCCACACACATACATTTTTAAGAAAAGTCTGAATAAAAAATCATCTCCCTTTTCACTTAATTTAGTTTCACTTGTTTGCTATCTTTGACGTGATAGTTCTCTTCCCTTGAGTCTTCCTGGAAAAACAGGGTCTTGCATTTCTAATGTAAAAAACTCCCAGAAAAAAATACTTCAGCTAATCGCATTTCAGGCCTGCTTTACACCTCAGAAAAAAAGAAAAAACATTCGTGCCTCCTCCCCTTTATTTTTTTCCTTTTCACAGCACCTTTCTCTAGGGATACAGTATATGCACTCTGCAGACCGTGTATATTTCATTATTATTGTCAGAGCCTGGAGTCCTAACTCCTAATAGGCTAAATTGGGAGCACTTGCAACCCCCAATGACATCAAAAGGAGAGTCATCAATTTTAAGGCCAAAAGGGACCATTATGATCATGTAGTCTGATGTCCTGGAAAACAGAGGCCACAAAATTTCCCCTAGTAATGCATGCATCCAGCCTACAATTTCTGGCTGAGCTAGAGTGTACCTTTTAGAAATACATTCAATCTTGATTTAAAGACTTCAAGTCAGGATATGCCATTCTGTTCTTCACTACCCTAGCTACCCAAGGTTCCAAGGTGGGGAATCCACTACATTGCTAGGTAAGTTGTTCCAATGGTTATTACCGTCACTGTTAAAAAGTTGCACCTTCTTTCTAGTTTGAATTTATCTAGCTGCTTCACCTTCCAGCCTTTGGATCTTGTTATGATTTTTTTTGCTAGACTGAAGACCCTTTTACTGTCTGAATTCTCCTTCTGTAGGTAATTGTAGACTGTGGTCACATCACCTCTTAACCTTCTCTTAGATAAACAAAAGAGGGTGTGTCCCATTGACTTTAAAGAGATTTTTGAGTAAGAACTAAGACCTGACTATGAATCTCAGGATGTGGCTTTTCTTCTTCTTCTTCTTCTTCTTCGTCCTTTATTATTTATTAAAAGCCTTTCTAAAGCAACCACCAAACCAGCACCTGGGGGTCCTTTCCCTGCATTTTTATGTTTGTAACCCTTCTGCCCCTCTGAGCTGGCAGCAACAAGGGCCGGGTTCAGTATCTAGGGGTTCCGTTTCAATAACGCAATGCAAAACCAGCTCGAGCCCCAACCCAGTGACCTGGGACAATTACATACCACCCCCCGGGCGCCTCTAGGAGGTAATACTTCCCCTCTCACAAGCACGGAGTCTGAGTGTAGCAAAAGCCTTTTAATAAAGGAGGGAAACAATGCGGCATTATGTTGGGGAAACACCACAAACAGGATTCATAACACAAGCCATGAGCAAAAGACCCACCTCCAAGTAAGTTTGGCAGTGTCCTTTTCCCCTCAGGGTCTTAAGTCCAATCACCCCAAAGTCCAACAACCCCAAAGTCTCTGTCCCTGGTCAGTGCCGCCCCAGAGTTCAAAAGTTTATCTGCAAAGTTTCACCCCCCCAGCCTGGGCAGAAATGGGAGGGGGGCACACAGGATGTTAAGGGCACCTTATGTGGTCCGAGGCCAACTGCCCCACCTCTCCGTGGAGTTCTGCTGCAGCCTTTACCACGAATGGCTCCGCTCTACCAGCCGCGCCGCGCCGCTCCGCTCCTCCAGCCATCCCCGCAATGCTCCACTCTGCTCCCCGTTCCGTGGGCTGCTCCAACCGTCCCACAAACTGCTCAGCTCTGCCAGCCGCTCCACTCCACCAGCTGTGCCATGAACCGCTCAGCTCTGCCAGCTGCTTAGCAATATAGCTTCAGGCTCCCCCACTGGTTAACACAGCACTCAGTGATCTCAGCTCAGCAATTTTAGCTCTTTTAGTGATTTTCAGCTCTTAGTGATTTCAGCTTGTAGTAGGGGAGCCCCAGTGCTGGTGCACCATTGGCCCAAAGTAAATGCAGTTCAGCAACTTCTAGGTAGACTCCTAATAGAAGCAAACTTAGCTCTGCTATTCAACAGTGGAGGGGGGGGGGGGTAGCGCAATTAGTGTTCCAGGCCCTCAAAGGGGGCCCATACCATCAGGTACACATACCTGTCCCCAACCTCTCTCAGTTCACTGGGTTTTGTAACCCATGCCCCTTGTCTAGCGAGTGCTACTTAGTTACTGGTGAGTCCCTCTGTCATACAACAGTTCCACTGGCCTTGATTCACAGAATTAGGGTAACAACACTTTATTCTTCCTGTCCCAATAACAGAGAAACTGGGGATACCACACCAGCCAAAGTAACCACTTTCAGTTGTTGTTGTCCCAGGCTAGGCGGGTGGGTGTGCCTATGCAAACAAGATCAGCCCCTGAAGTTCTTTTCCACCCTCGCCATAATTCACCACCAGATGTCAGGGTAGAGCTCATCCTGACTCTGCTTACATGTTTAAAGGACATCCTTCATGACCTTTCCTTGCCTCTTCTCTCAAACCCTCCCCTGGCTCCTCTGTTTTCTGCAGGGTCCAATAAGACCAACAGGGGACAACAACTTTCTAAATAAAACAGTGTAAGAAAAGCATTTAGTATTTTCCATTTAGCCTTCTCCATCCTAACCAATGGGGAGGACAGCTGAGTACTAACAGTTTTTATGCTCCCCCATAGCAGCCCAGGAGATTTCTCAAAATTTATTCCAATTGGAGAGGAGAAAAAGTTCCCAAGACGCTTTTCCCTCAGGAGATTTTTCATGATTTTTTTCTGCCTCACAGTTCTGCCTCACTCTCACAGCCATTTGAAGGTAGCTAATAACCCTTTTCAAACCACCCTTTCAAAGCTTCTAAGAACCCACAAGAAACATAAATATGGATTCAGCTGGCTAACTTTAGACACTTATGTTTCAAAATTTTGGCCTTAACCTCTGAAAGTCTTATTCTTCCCGTCTGTAAAGTGGGGTTATTGTGATAGGAGATGCTTACAACTTCATGGAAGATGAAAAGCACCATATAAGTCTGAAATACACTGACCTTCCTGCAGCTATTGGCCTTTTGGATAGAAGGTGAGATTAGGGGTTTCCCTGAGCAATATCTAGTCATGAGAGGTTCTAGACCTATACATTTTCCCTGGCGAAACAAACAAAATAGCAGCAGACTTCTGCAAGTTAGATGCCTGATTCACCAACTATGGTTGCTATTTCTTGAAGAAAGGAGCTGGGGAATAAAGTGACAATGGAAAAACTTATGAGAAATGAATGATTCATGCCTTCGAATCTATGCAATTAGGTCACAAGGCATAGGGAATCAGCATCAGCTGTCTCGTCCCCTTCGTAATCAAATGCAAGCAAAGGACAAGTGGGAAGTAGAAGCGGATCTGAAAGAAATGAATCTGGCAAGAGACAAACTGGAATGGATGGGCCAACTTTGTCTAATTTCAGGCCCACCCCAATGCCAGGCAAGCGGGATTCAAATGCAAATGCTACTCAGCACACAGTCCTCTGAGGAGAGTATGTTGTAAAAGAAGCAGCAGGGGGGATAGATTCAGTGTAAAACTAGTGTGAATCTTTACTTAAATGATCAGGATATGCCATTCTGTTCTTCAATACCGTAGCTATCCAAGCTTCCTGGGTAATGAATGTTAACCAAATGAGGCAATGCCAAGCTGGTATTCTGGCACTGCTGGGGATATGTTAAAGACAATTGAATTCCTTGTTGTAAGAACACTGTCCTATCGAATCCTGTAAAGGATTGTGAATGCTAATATCCTGACTGACATGACTGCAAATATGTGACCATGTTTAATCCACTTGCAAGCATGCTGTCATCTTTAACATATGCTGTAAGCAACCTATTCTGTTGAGTAATTGAGTGTGCATTATCTTATTTAAAATATTATTGTATGTATGGTGTAAGTGACATGTTTTCAATAAAAACCTCAGTAAATGGAATCTTACTATCTTAGGAAACATGTTACCCCTGTCCTCAGCAACCAGTGTCTGCATTCAACATTCCTTCAAGCCACTCTCAGCACAGACAGGAGAGATTTTATCCTCTGCATTAAAACTAAAAATAGAGCCAAAGTAAGTGGTTTTTTCCCCCCATTAGAATGATAACATCAGCAAGGTCCAGGGAGATGTGTTTGTAACCTTCTAGCCCCCATCTCCCCTTTATTGTTTCTGAAGGAAGTGTTAGTGTATAGTAGCCTTTGTCTTAGGCAGGCAAAGCAATGTTACCAGGATTGTGTTTGTGTAAATAAACTGTTGTCTATTCAAAAAGTTTCAGCACCAGCCCTTTTCAGATTCAACTCAACCACTGAGGTTGCCCTGGAGGCCTAGAAGTATGTGCTTGGTGCCAGCCCATAGGAGACCTTGGTTCAAATCCCACTGCCTTTGTTTATTTCTCTTTCCATAGGCTGGCTTGGGGTAGGAGTGTAAGAGATGTAGCACACACTGCCTTGGAGGGAGACAGCATCTCATGTTTCTCAATGAGCATCCGCTTCTGGCACATTAAAGAATCAGAGCTGATAGCTTCCAAAGAGAAACTTATCCAGACCTCCTGAGTCAAAAGCATGTGTGAGATGCAAAGGCATGATTACCTCCCAGAGGAGAACTTGTGGGCTCCAAGTCCTTGTACAGTGCCACCTTCCAGCTGGTGAGGAGTGGAGCTAAACAGGGCTGAAGGGAGGTTTGGATCAGCCCTCCTGAAGGGGAAGAGTCATAGCAATCCAAAGTGCCTGTGGAGGAAAGGGTTCCTGGGGATTCATCACAGGACAAGCCACAGAGGTTAAGACCTTCCCAGGTTGGCCTCCCCTCTGGGTATGTTTCTCTGGTAGAGTGGCAGAGTTAATCAGAAAGGGTAACAATCATTAGTACAGTAATTACTGGGAGCCAGAAAGCACTAGCATGGGGAATCGTTAACCTGATTTTCAGAGATGCTGGGCATCCACAACTCCTAAAGACAACCAGGAGAAAACCAGGCCACCTGTAACAAACATAATTACTACTGAAGATAAATGCCACTGCGTGGTACCTGCACTGGTTGAAACATCATTGGGTGGCCTCTGTGCCAGCAATGACACTGCTGTACAGCGAGAGAAGGTTCCTACCCAGATATGGTTTACCTGCGTGATCCCCAGGAAGCCCCATTTGTCTCTTCTTTAGTACAAACGAGCTCCGCCAACCCGTCATCAGGAAACTACAGAGGTGTGGTCATTTTTTCCTGAACCAGTTGCTCACATATGGTTGCCTTGTCATCAGGCTAGACAGAAGCACCCGGCGGATGCAAGTGCAAACTGGAGCAACTCTGATCCCAGCCCCTTTTTGCTGCTGCCTCTTGCTAATTTGCTTTCTCCCACAGTTTCCAAATAAGTCACATATTGCCCTGGCATGTGTTCCAGTGTGAAGATGATACATGTTGCTTTTCTTTCTTGTTTAAAATATGGGAGCCAGGCTCAGGCCAGGAATAGGCCAAGATGTTCATACAAGCCGAGTTCCCTTCCCCTAATACACCACTGGCTGGTTGGGAGATTGTTTGTACAGTATTGCTGCAAACAGTCGTCTTTCTACTCAACAGCCTTATCAAACCGGCGGCACTCCTGTGCATTTGAACAATGGCGGTTTCATTTAATGAATCGGCAGACTTTAAACGATTCCCTTCTAACCTGGTGTGACTCACAGAGGCAGCTGGAGAGGGGACGGACATCAATCTCCGCCTCATGCTGCTTGAGTATATTTTAAATAAAACAGCAGCTAACAAAAACAGAAGCATGAGTTAATGTCAAGTATCCTAAATGCTTCTGCGCTGTTCATTGTACATGGGTTCACATGCACCCATAGTGCTGCCTTCTGTGCCAAGGATATCCTCACTGAAGTACCAAAGCTCCAAAGGGAGAGATTCTCCCTCACCTTCCAGTGCATGGACAGAAGTATCTAGATAGAAAGAGGAGAGGTACCTGGCTGTAGAAATACCCTCCCCCAAGGCTGGATGGTATCAGTGCCCTACACTGCTGTGCAGAAGGAAGGGAGAGTGGAAAGAACCTTCCCACGCTCTTGCACAGAGCATGTCTCTGGTGCTTGGGAGGGATGGAAAAAGCACAGACCTTGTCTACAGTGGGGATTTGCCCCAATTCCTACCATGAGCAGCCAGCCACCCATGTCCTTACACAGGCTAACCTGCAATTTGCACTAATGCAGTTTGCCTTTGTTTTAAGCAGAGCCAAACTGTGATGTAGAGCAGCTTATTCTATCTACACCGGAGGTTTGTACTCGTGCAGCGGCACTGGTGGCTAAAATCCCCAGCGTCAGCATGGCCCCATTAGTCCACCCAAGGCCCAAGGTCAGGTTGTTCCCTACAGCTCACTGAAGTGTACACCAGGGTTGACTGGACAATATGTAAACATCCTTCACGCTCTGAGACGTAATAGGGGAAGGGTCAGGTGGCTCAATGTCACCAATTCTCAGCTGAAAACTTTGACTTCAAAGCACCAAACCAACCAACAAACATGTTAGAAGGTGCTCATGTCCTTTTGCTCCCCTTAAACCCCTTTTCCTTTCAGTTACAAAAACTTGTTGCATGGGACTATACGCTGAACAAGACACAGTGTGAATCAGTAGGCAGTGCAGTCTTTATATCTGCCAGCAATTCTGTAACACATTCAGGTTTCACGAAAGAAGCAGGCGTTCTGGGTGTGATGATGTTCGAGGAAAGTTATTAGCCTACTTTTCAACAGATGGTGGAAACTCTCTCTCTCTCTCCAGCACACACAAAGTGAATCTGGCCAGCCTCCAATTCCCAGCTTCTGTTGAACTGTATTTACCTTGGCAACACCTGTGGGATCCATTACCTCTCACCTGATGGTCTCCTTCAAGAAGGTCACCATCTGCGGACAGCATGTAATGTGTAGGGGTTGGAAATTGAAGACACAAAAGAAACCACATTGCGCCTCTTGGGAAAATACTAGGCAGAAGATGGGAGGTAGGAAGGCTCCTTGAGGACCAGTGCCCTAGAACAGGAAGGAATAACCAATTCCATGCTTCTGTAAAGATTTCTCTAACAGCAGGTGACAGAATGGGGATGGGGAAATGGAACTGTAAAGTGGGCAGGAGAAAGTGAGCAATCTTATGGGGTTAATACGAATCCTGAGTCCTATATCTACCATGGCATCTGGGTCCAAACATCGCACAGAGACCAATCCTGCCGCCACTGAACTTAACGGGCGCTTTGCCAGGCTTCATTGTGTTAGTTTCAATAAATTTTATTAGAAGAAAGTAATATTTTATAAGCCCATTAAAGATGCACTAGTTGAGAAATTATCCCTGAGCGTTTACTCACATTGACAGCATGGAGCCCTTGGCCTCGTGCCTAACAACACACTAGGTGTGAATTAATTAAGGGATAATCTTTATTGGTCTGTAGTATACAAAGCAATAAACCTCTGCTGGGAGTTGATTAATAACCAGAGCGACGCTGAGGCATTAAATCAATCTGTTTATCGCGTGTATATTACAGAGCACTGGATATTATGGGAACTGGGCAACAATTTACCCTGAAAATGAAAGATTAATTTTTGCCTTCTGATTTCAAGGGCCTGAAGTAAATGCACTGTGTACAGTGTTCTAGATCAGTGTTTCTCAACCTTTCTGATACCAGGGATCGGCTTGCTGCCTTCCTAAACTGTGTCAGGGAGATCTCAGGGACTGGCGCTGGTCCAAGGAGAAACACTGTTCTGGATAACCATTAAGATATTAGTACTGTGTCTTTAAGGAGTGACTCCTTCAGTGAACTGTCAATCAAGAGCCATGATCCCGTTGACTTGAAAGCTCTGCAGATGGTTACTGATTAGTGCATGGAGCAGATCTATGTAATAGCAAGTATTAAGTAAATGTCTCCTTCTTTCTGGGACTGGGTGTACAGGTCTCTTGATGCTCCCTGGAGGGAGCCCTGAAGCTTTGCCATACCCCACCCCTTTGATTTTTCTAGGAGAAGGCCCTGCCAAGCCAGACAACTGCTTAGGGAGGCTGAGGCATCGATTCACAGCCAAGATTCAAAGGCACTCTACCAACTGGGAGCTAAATGAATGCAGCTGAGCCAATTTAGGCCTGACACATTAAAAAAAGGATGTGGCAGTTGGAGGTGAAAGAGACCAGGGGGTTGTGCTGGCCACAAGCAAGGGCAGAGCTCTGTGGGGAGACTTGAATGGCTGGTGGATTGGAGTCCTGGCTATTTTGAATTTTCTGCATGCCAGGCAGGAATGTGCAACCAGCACCTTCTATCAAACTAGTCTCAATTTGTGTTAAATCAAAATCACTGCAATAGAGCCCTCCATAGAGAGGGTTTGATGTTAAAACCTACATCTCTAGTGAACTTGTCTCTCTCTGCCACAATTGTAATAAAAGAAATGGTAGGAATTCTCTGCTGGGTTTCATAATATTGCTAAGGCACAAGTTCACAGCATGCTTGCTCACTCTTTCCTGGGATTTCTAAAGTCTTTACATCCTAGTAAGAGATACCAAAATATAGTAAGAGAACCAAAAAAGTGCCACCATGGCTAAAACAACAAAGTAAAAGAAGCAGTGAGAAGCAAAAAGGCATCCTGTTAAAAGTGAAATTTAAATCCTAGGGAGGAAAATAGAAAGGAGCATAAACTCTGGCAAATGAAGTGTAAAATATAATTAGGAAGGCCAACAAAGAATTTGAAGAACAGCTAGCCAAAGACTCAAAAAGTAATAGCAACATTTTTTTAAGTACATCAGCAGCAGGAAGCCTGCTAAACAACCAGTGCGGCACTGGACAATCAAGATGCTGAGGGAGCACACAAGGATGATAAGGCCATTGTGGAGAAACTAAATGAATTCTTTGCATCGATCTTCATGACTGAGGATGTGAGGGAGATTCCCAAATCTGACCCATTCTTTTTAGGTGACAAATGTGAGGAACTGTCTCAGATTGAGGTGTCATTAGAGAAGGTTTTGGACAAATTGATAAACTAAACAGTAAAAGTCACCAGGACCAGATGGTCTTCACCCAAGAGTTCTGAAGGAACTCAAATATGAAACTGCAGAACTACTAATTGTAGTTTGTAACCTATAATTTAAATCAGCTTCTGTACCAAAGGACTGGAGGATAGCTAATGTGAAGCCAATTTTAAAAAAGGACTCCAGGGGTGATCTTGGCAATTACAGGTCAGTAAGCCTGACTTGAATACTGGGGAAATTGGTTGAAACTATAGTAAAGAATAGAATTGTCAGACACATAGATGAACATAATTTGTTGGGGAAGAGTCAACATGTTTTTTGTAAAGGGAAATCATGCCTCACCAATCTACTAGAATTCTTTGAGGGGGGGGCAACAAGCATGTGGACAAGGGGGACCCAGTAGATATAGTATTCTTAGATTTTCAGAAAGCCTTTGACAAGGTCCCTCACCAAAGACTTTTAAGCAAAGTAAGATATCATGGGATACGAGGGGAAGGTCCTCTCATGGATCGGTAACTGGTTAAAAGATAGGAAACAAAGGTAGGAATAAGTGGTCAGTTTTCAGAATGGAGAGAGGTAAATAGTGGTGCCCCCCACGGGTCTGTATTGGGACCAGTACTATTCAACATATTCATAAATGATCTGGAAAAAGGGGTAAACAATGGTGGCAAAATTTGCAGATGATACAAAACTACTCAAGATAGTTAAGTCCAAAGCAGACTGCGAAGAGCTACAAAGGGATCTCACAAAATTGGGCGACCGGGCAACAAAATTGCAGAAGAAATTCAATGTTGATAAATGCAAAGTAATGCACATTGAAAAACATAATTCCAACTGTACATATAACATGATGGGGTCTAAATTAGCTGTTACACTCAAGAAAGAGATCTTGGAGCCATTGTGAATATTCTCGGAAAACATCCACTCAATGTGCAGTGGCAGTAAAAAAAGCTAACAGAATGTTGGGACTGTGATGATGTATCCCATAATGCTTTATGGGAACATGACATAACTGGAGTATGTTTTATGCTACATGTGCCATGTAACATATCTCTGTAAAGGTTATGGTTTACTGAATCTATTCATCCTATTTGTACACATATATCATTTTTGTACCTGAAGTTATGAATATTGGCTGTATACTTGCTTCATTTCTAAGTAAGCTTTGTAAGGCATTTGGTCAGCTTCTTTAGAAAGGAATCCACAAAGTTAAGTGCCCAGTCAAGAAGCACTTAAGGAACAATGCATCTTGGAATGCTCCAATCTGCATAAGAAGTCTTCCTGGAGACATACAAGATACCATGTGGGCAATGGCTTCTGCCTGTAAAAACTGTGAGTCATGCATGGACATGTGACTTGCCCAGGTGACTCCAGAACTCCATCTTGGAGCTGGACTTTGCATAGGAGAGAGGAGGGGGTCTCCACCCACAAGAGAAAGTCTATTTAAGCCCATGGGAGACCCCTCCATTTTGTTTTCAGCTGGCTAAAGAGAGAGCCTCTCCACCCCCAAGGATACCTGAAAGGAACTGGAACAAAAGACAGCAACTACAGGGGGTGTGAGAGATTGCTGGACCCAGGCTAGAAGGAGACTAGTCTGTAAAAGGAAGCTTACTGGGTGAGGTTTTATTTGTACTCAGTTTCTTGGACATAGACTTGTGTGTTCTATGTTATTTTACTTGATAATTCACTTTGTTCTGTCTGTTACTACTTGGAACCACTTAAATCCTACTTTCTGTATTTAATAAAATCATTTTACTTATTAATTAACTCAGAGTATGTGTTAATACCTGGGGGGGCAAAAACTGTGCATATCTCTCTATCAGTGTTACAGAGGGCGAACAATTTATGAGTTTACCCTGCATAAGCTTTATACAGGGTAAAATGGATTTATTTGTGTTTAGACCCCATTGGGAGTTGGGCATCTGAGTGTTAAAGACAGGAATACTTCTGTAAGTTGCTTTCAGTTAAGCCTACAGCTGTTAGGGGACGTGGTTCAGACCCTGGGTCTGGGTTTGCAGCAGGCTAGCGAGTCTGGCTCAAACCAGGCAGGGCACTGAAGTCCTAAGCTGTCAGGGCAGGAAAGCAGGGGCAGAAGTAGTCTTGGCATATCAGGTGGCAACTCCCAGAGGGTTTCTGTGATCTAACCCATCACAGGGAGTCATTAGGAAAGGGATAGATAGTAAGACAGAAAATATCATATTGCCTCTATATAAATCTATGGTACACCCATATCTTGAATACTGCGTGCAGATGTGGTCTCCCCATCTCAAAAAAGGATATATTGGAATTGGAAAACATTCTGAAAAGGGCAACAAAAATGATTAGGGGTATGGAACGGCTTCCATATGAGGAGAGATTAATAAGATTGGGACTTTTCAGCTTGGAAAAGAGAAGACTCAGGGGGGATATGATAGAGGTCTATAAAATCATGACTGGTGTGGAGAAAGTAAATAGGGAGGTGTTATTTACTCCTCATAACACAAGAACTAGGGGTCAACAAATGAAATTAATAGGCAGCAGGTTTAAAACAAACAAAAGGACGTATTTTTTCACACAATGCACAGTCAACCTGTGGAACTCTTTGCCAGAGGATGTTGTGAAGGCCAAGACTATAACAGGGTTCAAAAAAGAACTAGATAAATTCATGGAGGATAGGTCCATCAATGGCCATTAGCCGGGATGGGCAGGGATGGTGTCCCTAGCTTCTGTTTGCCAGAAGGTGACAGGGGATGGATCACTTGATGATTACGTGTTCTGTTCATTCCCTCTGGGGCACCTGGCATTGGCCACTGTTGGAAGACAGGATACTGGGCTAAGTGGACCTTTGGTCTGAGCCAGTATGGCTTTTCTTATGTTCTATAAGCATGGCTACAACTCTTATGTATTTATTAATTCTATATTACGGTCGTGCACCCAGGACCCAGTCAAGGTCAGGACTGCATTATGCAACATGCTATATAAATACAGAGTAAGTGATGGTCCCTGCTCCAAAGAGCTTACAGTCTGGACAGACAGAGGTTGGGAGGACAAACAGGCATAGAGAGTTGAAGTGACCAATGGCAGAGCTAATAGACAGCTGGGGTGCGACACCACCCCCACCCTTGGCATCTTTAAGTGTGTCATCTTTTCAAGCATATTATACAATTGACAAAAGGAGGCATACGACATGAATTTTCACACAGGGCTGCAGAGTGAACCTGTCCCACACTTACCTGGCAGCGGCAGTTCCTGTCCCATGAATGGAACCAGATTCCCACTACAGCTATTGTGACATGGCACACGGGGTCGCATGCCACTGCAATTTTGTGCACCATGTAGCAACACTACTCATTCATCTTTAGCCCAGATGCTCATCCATCAGGACTGAGGGGCTGTCGCTGGGACCCTGTGTGCCCTGTCACAATGCCCGGAGTGGGGACTCAGGCCCAGCCCCACAAGACAGGAGCCCCCATTGCCAGGTGAGTGCATGGTGGGCTTTGAAAGCAAGTAATTGTTTCTAGGGTCAGACATGTATGAAAAGCAGGTACAGGATTGAATGCATATTGTATCCACGAGTACATCAATGCTGTACATGAGGGATTAAACAGGTTTCTTGTTTTGGTGGGGGGGGGAGGGGCTTCCAAATTGACTTTACAAGAAAGGGATTCAAAATATCAGTCACATCTTAGGTGGCTTCTGTCACTAACCATCCCAAACCAAGGGAAAAAAACTCAACTAGTTAAAACAGCCAGAGATGACCCAGTATCAGGCAGAAACTAAAAACAAAGTCATTGTTACGAAACAGAAAAAAGCAGTAAATGTACTTAGCTTTACTAGTAATAAAAGTACTTAGAGCATAAGCTCTTTGTTCTGTGGTTGCACAGCCCCTAGCACAATGGGGTCCTGTCCATGAATGGGGCCCCTAGGCATTATTGCAATACAAATTAATAATAATAATTAACAATAGTAAATGGCCTCAGTTTCCTTCATATTTCTACTTTCAGAAACTTAATCAAATAATTTCTAAATGAGTAACACAAACATAAACTTTATCTTTTTTCTCTTGTTGATCTTCAATAAAGTGTAGCAATGGTCACTGGCCACCTTCTCAGCATTAAGGAAGAGGAAAGTGAGGAAGGAACATAACAGGTGCTTACCAGCTGGAAGAGAGAGAGGTGCAGTCAGCAGCCACTGGTACCAAAATGAGTACCCAGGGCACCAGCTGCTTGAGCCTGTCAAACATAGGGAGAGATTTTCAAAAAAGCCTAAGAGATTTAGAAGCACAAGTTGCATGCACCTAAATCTGTTAGGTACCGTGGAAAAAAATATCGGCCTTAAAGGGCCAGTTCCGGAAGGTATTTTGCAGAAAAAGGTCGCTACAAAGGCGAAACCCTGTACTAGAGAAAGTTGTAAGGGACCAGGAAGTACCAGGGAAGGTGTTCTTAGGGAAGAGGCTGCTTTGGTGTTACCCCATCAATGCTGTATTACAATCATAGGCAATATAGCAATTGGTATTATACAAAATTAGGTGCCAGCAAAGCTAAGGAAGCTTGTAACTTGTTCTCAGGTTGCTAACATCTGGAGTACTGTATTTTTAAGCTTTTTCTGTGTCTATATTTATGAATTTTTCTCTTAATTCAATAACATTTCTGACCTATAGAAAAATGACTATTTCTGGTCTGTGACAGACTGAAATTCTTCTCTTGCCATGTTCTGCCAGAGTCTGTGCTCCATCTTACTATGTAAATAGTACCATAGTTATTAAGGCCACAAGGGACCACTGTGATCATCTACTCTGACCTCCTGCATAACACAGGCCTTCGAATTTTCCCCAGTGATTCCTGGATCAAGCTCATATGGCAGAGCAGCGTGGATGAAAGAAGCGTCTGTTACCTTCACATGTTCACAGGAAACATCCACCTCTCAGGAATCTGAGTGTTTGGGGGTGGCGGAGGGGGAGTTGCTGTTGTTTTAAACCAAGGACATGATGGTATGTTCCCAAGAATGTTCTCCTGATGGATCATTGACTTTTGTGATCAGATCCTTGATCCTTCTTTTTAGTTCCTGACAAATAACAAGCGTATTTACCGGAAAAGTACATTATTTATCCTGAACCAATCTGGTACAGTGCTTCTCCAAAGCTCTCCAATCACAATCAAATGAGACTAAAAGCATCCTTTCCTTTACATGGCACTTTGTACCAATGGCTAAATTAGATGCACCTGCTTCTGATCAAGCAAATTAAGCACCAAGTTACTTTAATGCTTTTTTTCAGAACATGAAGAACTTGCTGAATACCCATCACCAGGGAACAGCAGGTTTTTGTTTTGTTTTTTTTGTAAATGGGGTGTCCAAGTTAATTAACCACAACCTGATGAGTTGGACCAAGCTCTCCCCAGCTTGTGGGGGCGGGGAGCTTTTGGAAACATAGTGTTCTTCAAGCTATGGCAGTTTCGCACATTAGCCTTGGCCAACTCAGTGTAGTGTGAGAATAACTGTCGATTGTCTCATTTGGTACATTGCCACGGGGCACCTCCGTCGCTACCCAGTGTATTTCACTGCCTGGCCAGTGCATGTGGTTTCACGGTCACAAATACACCCCAGGTCGTTACCCTTTCATCAAGTGTGTATTTATTCTTTCCTTGCAAAGTGTCACAGTGTACTGCAGACTTCCAGCAAGGGGAGGCTTCCCCGCAGCCTTCACCCCTCACCCCAGGCTCACCCTCCAAGCATCCTTCTGAGCTTCCCCTTTCTTCCTGTTCCTTCCACTTATATCCTCCCAATTACATCATTAGCCCCAGAAATGACCACCAAGGTGCTCATAATCCCCCAACAGAAAGTGTTTAATGGCTGATAGCTGAGCTTGCTTCATGCTGCAGCAACATCAGTGACCAGGGAGCTATTAACAGTGCCCTGTCCCACCCATCTACACTTACAGCAACATGTAGAGTACAGACACTGCATGCCCAGTTAGCGTGGGTATAAATAGCTGTGCAGAAGGGGAGACATGGCATAGGCAAGTAGAGTAGAATAGAGCGCACTACACATCTGAACCCTTAGGATACATACCCTAGCTGGGCTGTCTACATGCCCAAGCAGTGCCACCCAGGTCTATACTCCTATTTTTAGCAGTGTAGTGTCCTGTTGCCTCCCCGCTGCCAGAGCCTTTCACTGCAGCATGTAGCTACATGTGTAGTGCCTGTACTCTACACACTGCCGTAAGTGTAGACAAAATAGCCATTATTTGCTTGCATTCCCCTGTCTGTCTGTATCCATTTGTTGTCTCTCGCCTTATACTTAGATCGTAAGCTCTTTGGGGCAGGTATCGTCTGTTTGTTCTGTGTTTATTCAGTGCCTAGCACACTGGAGTGCTGGTCTATTAAAAGGGCTACCAGGTGCTACAGTGCTACAAATAATGAAATAATAATACTAGCAAGGGAGAGGTTGAACAAGGTGGTTGAAATGATATGAATTTGTTTCCTTTCCCCTCCACCCACAATACATATGATTGTACCATTGGCGACGTTTGTTGTAGGGAAGAGGATTGCCTTCCCAAGAACATCAGCTGCTGAATATCAGATCCAATGGACCAATAATCTGATCTGTTATGGCAAGTCTTTATAACTGAGCTCTTGGGACTTCTCTGGAATTTGGAGACATTTTGGATGGAAGTGGAGATGTTGGCTCCTATCACTTTCTCATCTATTTTTATTTTCAAAACCAAAAATGTAATACTATATGATATAATAATATTAACATAATAACATCCGAACTGCATAAACACAAAACATAATTTTCCTGCAATGTATGTGTACATGGCTTTCTTATCAAAGGGAAATGCTAAGGCAGTTTGCAGAGGTCCAATGTACTCAGTCATAGAGTTGACTGAATCACTCTTTTCAGACAATCTTTGTGAATTTTGGCAGTTTTTCACCAAATAATTATTCACTATAACTTCTGTTCGCTATCCAGACAGCTTTGTAGATGGTCAGATAATACTGTGCAAATAACATTCATTGCAAATGTTGGCATTTTTTCATCAAATAATATGTATGTAAATATTTCATTATTCAACCAGCTCTAATCAATGTCTACATTGGTTGCCAACCAAAAGCACCCAGATGCTTTCTGAAAGAACACAGCTCATCCCTAAATTTAGAGTAATAATTGTGCTTTTTCCAGATACAACTGTGTGGAATCTATTGGCAGATGCTGACTTTTCAATGTCACTCATTATAACATACAAAACAACGCATGTATTATCAGATATCTTGAAGAAACTGGACCATGTATATTTATTTTCATTCTTCCGGCTATTCATATGGAGAGCTCACCCTTGCTTCAGATCTGTCAAACCAATATGCCATTCTGTAGCATTTCAAGTTCTTGATGTTTTCTACCTTTTGTGGCATATCCAGGCTTTTAAGTTTACTTTAAGTAGAAATTTTTCCAAAGATGTATTTATAGTTATCAAATCTCTGAGATCCGCTCAAATAAATAATTTTCTGTCCAGAATAACATGTATTCATAGTCATACAGCTTTTCTTCCAAAATTCATGGCTATTGGGTTGATCTCCTGTTGTATGCTCCTCAGCTCTAACACTTAACAGCGTTAATTGCAATCTTTATCGTTGTAAGTGGTATTCCATATGTTCGCATGCAGGAGCAGCGCCAGGGTTTTTGGCGCCCTAGGCGGGGGTCCTTCCACGCTCCCGGTCGTCGTCGGCAATTCTGCGGTGGGGGGGGTCCTTCCGTGCTCCCGGTCTTCGGGGCATTTCGGCGGCGGGTCCCGGAGCGAGTGAAGGACCCGCCGCCGAATTGCCGCCAAAGACCTGGAGCACGGAAGGCCCCCCGGCCGCCGAATTGCCGCCCCCCAAATCCTGGCACCCTAGGCGACCACCTAGGTCACCTAAATGGAAGCGCCGGCCCTGTTTGGATGGTGTCTGTTGCTTGTTTGGTTTGGTTGGGATCAGACAGGACTCGGGACAAGATAACTCAAAAGTTAAAGCCAGGGTCACGTATGTGGAACATAAAGTGGAATGAAGTTTGCAGAGAGAATTGAGTTGGGGTCTCTTGCCCAAATCACTTCAGGTTGCACTGGGATTGTTCCTAATCAAACTTAAAGCCTGGAGTTATGAACCAGAAAAAACTCTGAATTTCTGGGGGCAGCAGATTTGCTCAGCCTAGCTATGTCATGCAAGTTTATTTTGTTGTTGTTTTTCTCTCCACTTTTTGCAAAATCACTAAATTGTTCTGTCAGGGGATTCTGATTTATTTTATGAGCAATTTGGAGCAAAGATCACGGTGGCCTGATCCTGCTACCAGTTATATGAATGGGAAAAGTTCCACTGGTTTCAAAGGCAACTGGATATGCCCCTCTTTGTCTTTTCACATGCCCATTTACAGTGCCCTACAAACAATAAAGAGTTATTTATGGGGATCTAAGGATCCACCCACTTAAACCCAGTCTTACACTCACTCACTGTGGGAATTAAGTTTTTCCTTTAACCTAGTATGCAACCAACCAAGGATAATAATGTCCATAAATTATAGTTCCCATAGTTGTTTTCTGCCAGTGATTCCTTTAAAAGCACTGAATACAGCATGATTCAAATGACAAAATGCCTTGGCAAAACAAATCATGTAAATTAGTGGGCTGGCTTCTCTCTTTAGTTTTCTAAAACCTGAGTGGGGAGGGGGGGAAGGGATCTTGCTGCGTTCAGTGAAGTATTTCCTCTCTGCTACCTTCTCTATTACTGATTGGACTGTGTTGTATTAACACTGCTGTTTCCAAACTGATAGGAAATGCAGCTACTGCAATGGCACTTCTCATTTTTCAGGTATTTAATAAGACAGAATAATGGGGAAAGGGGAAGAACTAGCTGTTTGGTAAAATATTTTACTTTGTCTAATCTAATCTATTTATTATAACTGAGAATCTAAAAGAATACAAAACCAGGAGATCAATTTACTAGCTTGGGGTATGCTGACCAGCTAAAACTTATGAAGAATTAGCTTTTGTTATATTACTGTCTTCTTCTGTTACCACTTTAAACTTTTCAACCAAATTGTTGGGAGAAATTTTTGTTTCAGAATCTTTCTTGGAGATAAAGATGCTAAATTCATCTCCTTTGAAGTTCCATTAGTTTCCATGGGCTCACACCAGGGATGAGTTTGGCACATTGTTGTTAATCTAATAAAATAAAAAGTCTAAGAGTGCCACCCACACTTGAATGGCATTTGCATTCATGTTGCATTTCTTGTAAGGGAAGACAAATTATCTATCCACAGAAAAGCTACAGGGCTAAGCAAAGTTACTTCTAAATTTCCGCCCATGCACTAATTTAATGCGTGAGCAATAAAGTTCCCAGGCTATCGGGGAACTTTCTCCACCAAGAGGCAGAGCCAGGCTCGTGAGTTTATTAGTCGGTCGACGCTACGCATGGCTCAGGCGGCGCCTCACGGTCTCAGACACCATCCGATGGTCCAAGGACATCTACATTGAACACGTCACCAGCCACCGACAGTACCAGGAGGCGTGGGCCGGAGTGACATCGTTCTTTGACTACGAGAAAGGGACCAAGTGACTTTGTCCTTTGGACCATATGAACTGGAACCATAAACGCACTGAACATTGAATCTCACCAAATGAGGGTCAACCCATCCTCATCATCGTATCCACTCATTATACTCCACACCTGAACATAGCCATTATATGAACTTCATTTCCTCATATCTCAATGTCTGTACTTTGACCCATCAGCCTTTTACCCCCAATCGGGGATATTGCAGATTATGTATTCCTTATGCCACCCGATCTTAAACCGAACTTCACACCCCTTGATAATCTGTGTGTTATTCCCTGATAACCAGAAACTTCTATGCTTAAACTCTGTACTGTTCACTTTTTTTTTTTAAACATCATCTTAATAAAATTTTTAAGCTGTCTTCCCAGTCAGGCTTGCTCCTAGTAATAAATGGAGATAGCACTACATGAATGGCCACCTCTCCTTTCCTCTCAGCCAATGCATATTCTGCTGCCAAGGTCTCTCCAGGCTACTGGGGTGTGACATGTCTTCATTAACCAAAGCCACCCCCAAGCCTGATTTAATTACACAAAGCCACAAAACAGAGAAAGAGAACTGGGGAGCCACTTTGAGAGAGAGGCCTGAAGGGAAAGGAATGCTAGTTTACATGAATTGGAGTTTCCATAAATTATACTACAATAGAGTCCCTCCCTGTATCTGAGAGCATTAAAGGAATAAAGCATTGATTGTGGTATCTATTTTTGTGTCTTCTTGGAAGCCAGGCATTCTCCAAGTGGACTTGGCTAGTCATCAGCATCCCTTGTGCATCCTGGAATAGGACTGTGGACAGCTTTCTACCAGGAGAAACAAAAAAGTCCACACCCATTTGCAGTCTAGAAAGGAGAGTGTGATGGGATCCTCGGGGTGCAATCTGAAACTGTGGGACCGCTGTGCCCCCTTAACTCTCCAGCCGGGGCTGTCTCTATGCTATGCCAGTGACAAACAGCAAACCCCTCCAGGCACTGTGATTACTCAGCTGTCAGCTGCCAGGTGTTGAGATGGGGGAGGAGAGAGGCCAAGTGATGATGTCACTGTCCCTCTTTTATACTTTGTTCCAGCTGCTAGAGAGATCCTTGCTGTGACATGGGGGTTAGGCAGCACCCACTGCATATGTGCCCTCTCTGAGGAGTCGCTGGGAGAGTGGATTCTTCTTGATGGGCCATCAATACCTGTCTGGCCAGTGATAGTTGCTCCTTTGTCGCCACTGAAAGGCTAGCTGTAGGCATCTCCCAACCTGACAACATATTTCAGTAACTCAATGTAGCAGGGTGGTCACCCCGCTCCGGCCCTCAAGGGGTTAAAACAGCCCTGGGAAGCCAACAGGAAAAGCAGCCAGGCTAGGCTGATTGGGGAAGCAGCCACAGCTGGGGCCATGCCCCAATCAGGCCACAGCTGGCCCTATAAAAGGGCTGTGAGCCAGGAGCTGACTCAGTCTCTCTCTTCCTCTGGAGAGGAAAGGACCTGGCTGCCTGGGAGCTTAGGGTACTGGTAGTAGAGCAGGACTGGGGAAAGGCAAGAGAAGCTGGGGAGCTCCAGCCTGGAAAATCCCCAGGTTGCAGGCCTTCCTAAAGGCCAAAGCAGGTACAGGGGTTGCAAAGGTGCAGCCCGGGGTTAGGCAGAGGCAGCTGGTCTGACTCCCTTGCTAATGATGGGTGGCCTTTTACAGACTGCAGTTTGCCCCAGTGAGTGGGGGCTAGATGATGACTGGCAGTAGCCACTGAGGCAAGGTGGGTGAGTGGGTTGGGGGTTCCCCTGGGAGGGGAGACCCAGAGTGTGGGGGTATTGCTGGGGCAGAAGCCTGAGGAAAAGGGCACCAGGGTCCAGGAGGGACACGGGGCCTGAGGCAGGCGAGACATCAGCTGGCCGAGGGCGCTCCGGAGTTGGGAAAAGAGCTAATTCCCTGGACAACCAGCAGGAGGCGTCACGCCGGTGAGTCATCGCATCGCTACACGTGGTGGAGAATGCGGGCATGCGGGCACCCCTGATGCAAGGGGCAGGGCAAGGACTGTGGGACTATAGCCTGAATCCAAGATGTGCAAAACAGAAGGTGGAGAAAAATGGCGACAGACTGGTACTGGAGACCCTGTGTGGCCTGGCTCGCTGAGCAGCAAGGGGGACTGTTTCAGCTGCTGCGGGGGAGGACACATGGACCTCGTTGGAGGCCAGGCACCTGAGGCTGGTGCCAGGGCCTAAAAACTGTTTAGCCTGTGGGCGACTGGGAAACTATAAACGGGAGTTCCCCTATCGGAATGGAGCACAGAGGCCCCACCTGGGAAAAGGGGGGAACTGGGAGAGTGCCCCCTGTGAAGTTAACAGGGAGGCTCCAAACTTGTTGGGCCTGTGGGGAGCCTGGGCACAGGAAGAGGGAGTGCCCCTGTGGGACTCACAGGGTCAAGGCTAGCCCTGAGGTGGCCAAAGGAAGGCACTGGATGTGCTTCCTGTGCCACAAAGGAGGCCAGGTAAGATGGCCTTGCCCCCAGAGAAGGAGGGGGAGGCTGGAGGATCGGGCAATCTCCAAAACTGCCCTGAAAGGGGGGGAGGGGTAAGGACCAAGGCCCCAGAAGGGAGAGGGTCTGGGGCAGAGGGGCTCCAGATCAAGAGGGGAATCCATTCAGGGGCGAGACAGGCCACGGTGGAGACCCAAACAGAGAGGGAAACCCACATGGGAGCTGAGCAGGCTACAGTGGGTACACACACCCTTCAGGAGAGAGGCAGGCTGCTCCAGAGAATGGAGAGCCTGCAACAGGAAAGGGATGTCCTGCGGGCCCAACTGAGGGAGAAACTGGGCAGATAGAACACCCTCCACCCCGGTGGGGGATCTTGAGGGAGGGAGGGGTGTAGCGGGGTGGTCACTCCACTCTGGCCTTGAAGGGGTTAAAATAGCCCTGGGAAAGGGCTGCCCTGGGGAGCCAATAGGAAAAGCAGCCAGGCTAGGCTGATTGAGGAAGCAGCCACAGCTGGGGCCAAGCCCCAATCAGGCCAAAGCTGGCCCTATAAAATGGCTGTGAGCCAGGAGCTGAGTCAGTCTCTCTCTTCCTTTGGAGAGGGAAGGACCTGGCTGCCTGGGAGCTTAGGGTACTGGGAGTAGAGCAGAGCTGGGGAAAGGCAAGAGGAGCTGGGGAGCTCCAGCCTGGTAAATCCCCAGGCTGCAGGCCTTGCTAAAGGCCAAAGCTGGTACAGGGGTTGCAGAGGTGCAGTCTGGGCTTAGGCAAAGGCAGCTGGTCTGACTCCCTTACCAATGATGAGTGGCCTTTTACAGACTGCAGTTTGCCCCAGTGAGTGGGGGCTAAATGATGACTGGTAGTAGCCACTGAGGCAAGATGGGTGAGAGGGTTGGGGGTTCCCTTGGGAGGGGAGAACCAGAGTGTGTAGGTACTGTGGGGGCAGAACCCTGAGGGGTCTGGGAGGGACATGGGGCCTGAGGCAGGCGAGACATCAGCCGGCAGAGGGCGCTCCATAGCTGGGAAAGAGCTAATTCCCTGGACAACCAGCAGGAGGCGTCGTGCCGGTGAGTTGTCATTTCGCTATACTCACACATAGCAATACTTTGTAACTTCACATACAATGATAGCATGCACATCAACAGAATATTAATGTTCAACAGATCAAGCCTTTTTAATTGATACATCACGAGGCATACTTTGTACAAAACATATTCTAATCATATCACAGTGGTGAATATGGGGGTTCCAGGGTGCTATTTTGAGTTACAGAGGGTTTAGCCCAGCTTCCAGAAGTATTCTAGGATCTAAATTCAGAGGTTGCTGAGGGGGATTTTGAGCATCTCTGTTCTGAGGCAAAAATTTTTGCCTCAGTAGAATGAAATGTACTTTGCTTCACCACACTGAATAGCATCTTAAAGGGACATGTTTCAGATAAAAATAATTCCTTTTTCAAGATTCAATTCCATTATCAATGTTCACTAATAGCACTTGAGAGTCATGAAATAGTAAGAATTTTCAGAATCTATTTACTTTTCACTCTTTCTGCTGTCTGTTTACATTTTGTATTACAGCTTGGACAATGAAAGATGGATGGGGTGGTTTCACCATTGTTTTTGGTTCATTTTTCTTTCTGGTTGATGCTTCAAGGAGTGCAGACACAGCTGGGGGAGAGTTAATCCAAATATTAACAATTACAGACTTTCTTAAAGTCATGCAACAACATTGCCAGCATTAAAATATAGATATGGGGCACAAACTAGTGTGCCTGTAACTATAACATCATAATAACATTCCTGCTCACACAGGCAGCCTATGTTCATGTTGTGTTCAGGCAGAAAATCATGGCAAGGCAAGGATAATACTGTCTAATACAGCCACACCCAGAGTGACTTTTGAGTATGGTATAACACCAAAGGCCATGAGTCTCCAGTTGTTCCAGGTGTGGTGATATCACACACACTGTCACCCACCACACCCTATTATAACACAGGTCTTTTGTTCAACTCTTCTTGGCTTGGGAAAAAGGGAGTCGGTGTTACCCATCATAACAGATGTCTTAGACATGTGTCATGGAACATAACTATCACCGGTTTCTTCACAACTGAAATGGTCATAAATACATGTTAAAAATTACCATAGATGTTTCTTTCTCTCGGTGTGTATATATATTTCCTTCTCCTTTCTCATTGCATGGGGAAAAGGAGAGTATCCATCATTACATTAGTTTGGATTAAAAACAAATGCAAGGGACATAGTGTTTCACACTCCAAGGCACAAGCTAACCATTAACTGATGGTAATTAGAAAGAAAAAGCTTATCCCTGACTGTGGCTGCTAACAAATGTACCAGAGGAAGGTGCAGTGGACAATAATGGAACAACCTGCCAAGAATATAAGAGACTGGATTGGATGGACCACTAATCAGCTCCAGTGATTCCCTTCCCTACATTCTTCTGCTCTCCCCTTTTCTGCCCTGACTCACTGTGGTCTCTCCCTCTTCTCTATCTCTCTGCTCCTTTCTCTCCTCTTTGCATCTTTTATGCTGGGGACATGATGGGGAAAATCCACAACTGGGCAAGCCCCAAAAAAAGGACATCGCAGGTGTGACGGGTTGGATCACAGAAACCCCCTTGGGAGCTGCCACCCGATGTGCCAAGACTACCCCTGCTTCTGTTTTCCCTGCCAGCTCAGGACTCCAGCACCCCGTCTTGCTGAATTAGACACTCCAGTCCACTTCAACACAGACCCAGGGTCTGAATCACTTGTCCCAAAACTGCAAGTTTACCCAAAAACAGCTCACAGGAGTGTGCTTGTCTTTAGCACTCAGATGCCCAACTCCCAATGGGGTCTAAACCCAAATAAATCCGTTTTACCCTGCATAAAGCTTATGCAGGGCAAACTCATAAATTGTTCGCCCTCTATAACACAGATAGAGAGATATGCACAGTTGTTTGCTCCCCCAGGTATTAATACATACTCTGAGTAAATTACTAAATAAAAAGTGATTTTATTAAATACAGACAGTAGGATGTAAGTGGTTCCAAGTAGGAACAGACAGAACAAAGTAAGTCACAAGCAAAATAAAATAAAATGCGCAAATCTATGCCTAATTAAACTAAATACAGATAATCTCACCCTCAGAGATGCTTCAGTAAGTTTTTCTCAGACTGGACACCTTCCAGGCCTGGGCACAATTCTTTCCCCTGGTACAGCTTTTGTTCCAGCTTAGGTGTTATCTAGGGGCTTCTCCATGATGGCTCCTCTCCTCCCCTCTTCTGTTCCACCCCTTTATATATCTTTTGCATAAGGCGGGAACCCTTTGTCTCACTGGGTTTTCACCCCCCCTCACTGGAAAAGCACCAGGTTAAAGATGGATTCCAGTTCAGGTGACATAATCACATGTCACTGCAAGACTTCATTACTCACTTGCCAGCACACACATATACAGGAAGACTCAAAGGTAAATACAGCCATCTGCAGACAATGGGAGTCATCAAGATTCCAAACCATCCTTAATGGCCCACACTCTACATACTTACAATAGGCCCTCAGAGTTACATTTTATATTTCTAGTTTTAGATACAAGAGTGGTACATTTATACAAATCAGATGATCATACTCAGTAGATTATGCACTTTGTAATGATACCTTACAAGAGACCTTTTGCACGAAACTATCCCAGTTACATTATATTCACTTATATTTTTATAAAACCATATAGACTGCACAACGTCACAGCAGGCACAATTGATCAGGACCATGGACGAAGCCCCGTTATCTTGACAGTTACTGATGTCAAAGTGCATTGTATTGAGTTTGGTGGGCATCTGATGTTTTCACTGTTGGGCGAGGGATCTTTGTTTTCTCCAACATCTGCATTGGTGCTGCAGAAAGTTTGCTCATTGCCCTTTGCGCTTTCTCAACTGTTTCCCTAATACTGTTTGCCAGTAAAACAGCTTGTCAACAAGTAACATTGTTTTTTCCTATTTACAAGCAAGGAATAGAGTTCTTAATGGTCTTTCCATCGAGGCAGAGATACAATCCATCTTGGACAGACTTCAAAAGGATAACAGCCTGATTTAGGCTAATAAAGAGCAGCATTGAGCTAATGAAATTTGGACTGGCTTGTTTATGCTGTTCTTGCTGGATGAGATGCTTCAGGGTAGAAGCAATGATATTTCTAGGACTTGGGGGGATAGCAGATTAATTTCCCTGTGGCCTGGAAGGCACTGACCTGATTTTCCCCTATTTGCCCTCCAACCGCAGGTACATACTGCAGGAATGTTTAATTTAATGAACCATGTGTGCTCCATTCTCCTCCCCTCATTTCCGGAATTACTCCTGGATATAACTGGGGATAATCACTCATACTGCCCCAGAGAGACACCTTGGGCATAGAGATCACAGGTGGACTGGCAGAGTTCTTCCATGGCAGGGGGCTGCTCCCTTTTTGCTACTTCAGCAGTCTGGAGTCTAGACACACTTCTGGGGCAGAGGTAAAATCCATGGTGAGGGTGAGGAGGCGGCAGATGGTATATCCAACCTGAGATTTCACTATGGCTGATGCCAAATAGGTGAAAGGTAAAGGTGTCTTCACCTGTGCCCCTCCTCCCTGCATTTCATAAGGTGCGGCGAAGTTGAAAGGAAGCTACATATGGTCACATATGCTGTCTAATAATATGACCACATTTCCTACTGATAAGATCAGAAATTGACTGTACATTGTGTTCTCCCCTGGGACTCATTAGATATTAACCCCTGTGAAAATATCATCTTTGCAGCACAGCATGAAGGGGGCTTCTTTACAAAGTAGGGTAGAAATAATACTTTAAAGCAGAATTGCACAGACATACACTTCCCTGTCCCTCCCCCAACTCTGCCACCATTATCACCTCTCAAGCAAACCATATTAAATCAGCAGCTTATCTCTCCAGAGCCTGCTTTTTCAGCTGTCTGATATTTTAATTTCTTTGAATGAAGAACAAGGAACTTCTTTAATAGCAGGTCTGATCTCCCCACTTCTCTACCATCCCAACCCCTTGAATTCTTCACATCCCTTGTAGTAACCTCCTGACACTGCCATGCATTCTGTAGGCAGCCATATAAAGGTTGGTTACTTCTGAAGGGACTTGTTTAAGGCTTTGACATCACAGATTTCCCCAGAATTCCTTCACAGAAGAAGATAACATGTAGAAGCTGAAAAAGGCAAGAGTTGTTTCCCAGACTGGAGTCACATAGTTCTCTTGGATGCCGTGTTTTCTTGGGAGAGCTACCAGCAATTGACTTAAAGGGAATTGGCATGGAGGGGCCCTCAGAAAAACAGTATGGGGTGTTGGGGGAGGGGTTCGTGGTCTGACAGGCCCACCCCTCAGGAACAATCTGAAATACATTCAGCTCCCCGGTTCAGGTTCTGTTCGTTAGGGCCTGAGGTTCTGGCTACATTCCAAAAACCACTCTGTCCACCTCTGATTAGCTGGTAGTCTCTCAGCTCAGGAGACCTGGGTCATCTGAAGTGAAAACAAGGTTCAGCCTAGTCCGTAATGGACAGTTTACCACATCAGAAAATCATGGCCAGTTGCAGGGTTTGGCAGTGAAGTTTTTGCTTTATTATGCCCCATGCAGGTTCCAGGGCGGCCGAAGAGGTAGTATGTGCTGTTCAGCTTCCTGGGTTCATCAGTAATCTACCTAAACTCCAGAGAGATTACTGAGGAACCCAGGAAGCTGAGTAGCACATACTGCCTCCTCAGCTGCCTTGGAACCTGCATGGGGCATCTTCGAAGAGACACTTTCCCCCAGAGCAGCTTGGGTCTGAGGAGGGGAGGGGAGGCAAGGCTGAGGCTGGCCCGGGGCTCCTCTGGGCAGGTCGGGGGGAGCTCGGGGCTTTACCCAGCCTGGGGGTCCTCTGGCCGAGGGGTGGGGAGCGCTCTGGGCTTCAGCCAGCCTGGGGTTCCTGCAGTTGAGGGGGGGAGGCCTCGGGGCTTCTCCGTGTGGGGGAGGGGGGCTTGTGGCTCTGGCCACAGGGGGGCAGAGGGTTGTGGGCAGAAGGGGCAGAGCCGGGGGCTAGCCTCCTCAAAGGGGGATCCACCTGCTGCCCATGCATGGCATGGTTTGGTGCAAATAGGTCTCTGCTCCAGATTGGGCAAGGACTGGAACAGTTGAGGGGGTGTAACATGCAGGACTGAAGCACTCTGGCAAATGTATGTGGAAGCCCAGGACTGCACTAGTAGAAGCTCTTGTATGTGAGATGTGAGCCCTGCTGGCAGAGTCATGGTTGTGGGGCTGTCAGGATTGGAGTGGCAGGGGACTTGAAGGTGAGGGTTGAGATAGTGCGGGTGGGTGGGTGGGAAGCTTGTACAGCACCTCTCCTTCATGGACTTGTTTCTAAACAGGGTGCTCAGCCACTCACTTTCATGAGCACCAAATTCCAACAAATGAATATCTTTAAAGTATCTGCTGGGTCTATACCCCACTTAGCACAGAGCCCATAGAGTCATGGGGTTTAAGGCCCGAAGGAACCACCAGATCATGTTCCTGCATTAATACACATATCTTCCTCAGAGTCTGTCCATTCTGGTCCCATCCTCTCAGGCCATCATATCAGATCCCCATAACATAGTCTGACACATATTCCCAGTAGGCTGGCCAGATTCAGACTGTATGGAACTCGCTCTCCTGTGGCTGTTTTTTTGTTCTCACTTCCCCGTTCAAGTGCATGCTGCCTGCAAGTAGCTCACCATGGATGGTCCCAGTGGAGTACCTGCCCTAGCACTGTAATTAATGATCATGTATTGCAGACTACTAGGAAGCTGTGTCGGATATCCCCTGGATCCCCTTTTCAGCCTCTCTGAGATTAAGCAACAGAAAATAAAATAACAGGAGAAAGAAATCCAACAATAAACAATACTGCCCTGGTATGGAGCCATGGGAACTGGTTAAGAAAGCAAGTTCACCCTGGAAGGCTCCTAAACCAGTCCAATGGTTTCCTAGTAAAGGTATATTTAACTTGGGTACATCCAGCATCCCTTTGTCTTCCTTCCAGGGTTGTGGTTTATTCTGTAGTTGCAGTTCTACAATCCTTTCTACCCTCATAGTGCTATGGGTTGGGACTGGAAGAGTGTCCCTTGGGGAGGCAGCTAAGCAGTTAGAGTCAGGAGAAGAGAGGACACTGTTGTCAAGTGGATAGGAAGGATAAAGAAAGTCAGTTCAGAGCCCAGGCTCATCTCATAACCCATCTCCATCACACATCTGGAAGCTCAGTTCAGTTACTCTTATCTTCTGGGAAAATAAACTTTGCAAAGGCAGATCAAAGCAAAGGCAACAACATTACAAAGGAGAAGTGCTACAGAGCCTTGGCAAATGGAGCAGAGGCCACATTAAGAATGGAGCAACTGCAAGTTGTCCCTGCTCTTAGTAAGAGTTTTCTAAAGCCGCAGCAAAGATAGGCAGCCATGGGTCACTCACAACAGTTTTATCACAGCAAAAATAAAGGCAGAGCTTCTAAGGGCACTGCAGACCGCTGTGTCAAATCAGCACTAGGGTACCGGCAGGTCAAAATACTGGAACTGGGCTGGTCAGAATATTTCCCCCAAAACTGCTTTTTGATTTAAAAAAAAATGGATTTTGACTAAACAATTTTTTTTATGAAGTGTCTGTTTCCTGCAGAAAGTTCTGAGTTTTCATAAAATAGAAAAATTTCAGTTGAATGAAAGTCAGAAAAAATTGGTTTTTTGGTGGGAAAATTTCAGTTTTTTGAAGAAAGAGCAAAATTTTCCATGGAATATGTCAACGAAAACAAGGGTATTTTCATTTTCATCAAAATGTTCTGCCGTTTTCTGACTAGCTCTAACAAATATGCTCTCACACACTCTCTCTTTCTGACACACAAAACAACCGTTGCACATCAGTCCTTCCCACACACGTCAGTGGATTCTTCTCTGCACTGTAAATACTGTCACTTGTTCAACACGCACATGTCTATTGGTTCTATGACGGCTACTCTATGCACGCACCCCACACAAATAATTTGTATACATACAGCAGCATCCTCCACATGATGCATCACAGCACACTTTGCAGGGAGAGGTAGAACAGAGAGAGAACACAAATGTTTGTAGAGCTGGGGACAATGATTTTCATAAAATCAGGAAGAGGAAGCGACATTGGGGGATGCAGCTCTTATTTCACCATTCAGTCTTGCTTCCTGAAGATAATTCAGATAATGGAGATTTCTGGCACATCCTAGAGATACACAGTCAGTCAGCATGGAATATGATAAGCCCAGCGCTCAATAAGTGTTCATTTCATGCTGTCCAGGGCAAGGTACCTGGCAGCATACCCTGACACAGATTTCAACAGAGAGCGCTGGCATTCTGTCCAGAGGCAAAGGTGTTAACACCCTCAAGCATCCTATAGCCAGTATATAACAGCAGACAAAGGTAAAAATCCGTATCAGCAGCCCTGCTGCACTTATCAGGCCTGAGTATGGACTGGTTTTAAGTGCTGCCATTGCTCAGTTACAGTTTGATGAGTTTGTCTCGCAGTTAAAACAATGACAAGGCTCTTTAATTCATCGTGGGGCCCATGAAACATCATCAGGCGATGTGCTGGGATCTGGTGACACTGAATTTCAAGGCAATGCAATGATGCTGTATTCTGATGCAGTGCTGTTGTATGGCAAGGGAGCATGGTGTGCAATGCGATGCTGCGCTGGGAGGCGACATGGCCTTGCAAAACAAAGCATCGCAAGGCAGCCATGCTGCAGTATGATGTACCAACGCTGTAGGGCAATAGTGATAGGCTGGCCCATGATGTGGTGATGCTGTACTGTCAGCCAGTGACCCTGCCAGACCACAGTGTGGTGACCTTGTAGCACATGATGGCATCATGCCGCAGTGTAAGTGTCACGAGATGGGGATGCAAAGACTATGCTGTTGGCTACAAAGGCAATGCCCTTGGGCTTCTTAGGCAGGACAAATTTGGTCGGGTATTCAGTTTAAAGTGATACTTGCATCTAGTGATGGATCAGGTCCAAAACATGTCATCCCGAAAACTTGCAGGGCAGGGAGGAGAGAGCATGGTGAGAAGTTTTCATACCAGAAGCACAGGACTAGGAATCACACCTGCTGGTAGAGACAGGCACTCCCCTTCCCTCCCATGGCAGTTCAGGGCTACCGTATAGGGTGTCAGGGATGGCTGTGACCTTTCATAGAGCATATCCGAGCAGGGGAGCTTTATTATTCCATAGCAGTTAGAGCATTAAGGCAGATTAAGCTGTCACAGTGACACAGCCTATCTCGGTAGCCCTGCCGCTAGTGCTCTGGCGAGGCAGGGACAGATATAATGAGTAGATTATCCTGTTCTGGCAAATTGGCATAAAAGAAAAGGGCCCTAATCACGTTTGAATACATCTGCATTAGATGAGCGAGGAAATCGTGAGTCCCAGCACTGCAGCGTCTCATCAGATGCTGAGAAATACGCCAGGAGCTTGGAGCAAGCATTGTCAGGGGAGATGAGCCGTCTTTAACTGGGAGTCCCTGAGGTGCTGCAGCATGCCAGTCGAGCTCTGGAGGGATGTAAACATGGGCTGGTGCCCAGGAAGTTCTGAATGCAGCATTCTGCAGAACACCAGTGCCCTGCCCCAGGGAACCGGGAGAGGAGAAGGACTGCAGGCAGCTCAATCAACCTTCCTGTCTCCTCCAGCAGCTTAGGTAGCTGACAAAGGAAAGGCAGCCGTTCTGGCAAGATCTCAGACTTTACCCCAAAGTAGTTCTTGGAGCTGGCTTGGCACAGAGAAGCAGCTGCCTGCTTGCAAGCAGCCTCTAGAGCCTGGTGCATGCCTACGGAGACCCGGTGCTTGTGCTCGGCAGATCACAAGCACCGGCCCCACTTCTGATTGTGGCTCTTAATGTTGCTGATGTGGCACTATACAGTGATGTCTGGAGTGTGCCCCAGGTTGGCTAAGTACTTTTTGAAAATGTGGGAAGCATCCCCTCACCCTAATTACCTGCCCAGTGATTCAGCCGCTCAGTTGATTTACTCTAATTCTAAAGGCCTCACCTTCTCTGCCAGGATACTGGCCAGCTGGTCAGGAGAGCCAGCTGTTGTCTAAACCTCCCCTGCTGTCCCTCACCAGCAGGAATGGTGACTCAGCATTCCTGGAATAACAGCCTCTGATCATTGGAAAACAAACACCTCTGTATTTGTTCTCTGTGTTTGGACTTCCACCCACTTATTCCCCTCTTTGTTTCCAGGAGCCATTTATGAGGCCAGAAAAAAAAGCAAAGTCCTATCTCTTCATGGTACTTCTATCACCCACAAGCCCTTTTCTCCCACTACAGAGCACCGAGAACTGCTCCTCGGCTTCAGAGGGCGTTACTCTTGTTCTGCAGTGAGAGAATAGGGCCCAGGACCAGAGCTATGGAAGGATCTGATCTCAAGTTATTTTGGACCCATAAATTGCTCCCATAGGCACTGAGATGTCCCTTGGAAAAAAATGTACCCACAAATACATGAACCATAAATAATTAAATACATTTTTTTTTTAATTAATGGAGATATCTCCTAGAACTGGAAGGGACCTTGAAAGATCATTGAGTCCAGCCCCCTGCCTTCACTAGCAGGACCAAGTACTGATTTTGCCACAGATCCCTAAGTGGCCCCCTCAAGGATTGAACTCACAACCCTGGGTTTAGCAGGCCAATGCTCAAACCACTGAGCTATCCCTCCCCCCAGATAATAAAAAAATAAATAAATAATAAAACTTGTGTACGCTCTATCTATTTATCTAGTACTTTAACTGTGGTAGCTGGCAGTTTCTGTGGTACCTGTGTGCTTATATCTCCACTATTAACGTTAGTCTCCAAGAAGCACTAATGCCATTTGACACTCCCATCTCATTGGGGCTGGGGCATGCTACTCCTCCTTCCTCACACACAGGAGCACTGGCACACTCCTGAAATACACTACTCCATCTCAAATTGAATTTGGAATGAAAATGAACCACTGAAGGGAGTGTGTTTCCTCTGAGCATCACAACAGCACACACAAGTACACATGCAAACACAGGGGCTCCATGTGGGGAGATCTCTGAATAGTGCATTACATACCTATCTAGTGGTTTGTAACCTCTGCACTATACATCATGGCCCAGATCATTGGCTGCACCAGGTCTCCTCTGGGCACAGCAGAGATGGGACATGGGAGAAACAACAGGGAGTTGATTGAAGCTTCCTGATCCTCAAGCTGGTTTTATGCTCACTGTGGCCCCACTGTAGTTTAGAGCAGCCTAGGAACTGCTCTAAACTCCACCAGCAGGTAATAGCTCCCAAGTAGCTGTCCCCCAGATGGGCACAGAGTCATAGATTTTAAGACTAGAGGGGGACCCCCCCAGATAATCTAGTCTGATCTCCTGAATGTCACAGACCACTCCACTCCACCCAGCACCTGCACACTAAACCCAGCAACTGAAAGTAGACCAAAGAGTTACAGCTCACAGGACTCTAGACTATTATGTGCTACAGGCAGAGAACAGGAGGGACAGATTCACCAATGCCCGAGGCCCCCGCACTGGCAGGAAAATGATTGAGACATACCCAGATAATCTGGACAAGTGGCCCGCACCCACATATGCAGAATGCAGGCCATCCTGTTCACCTGCATCTCCCCCCTGCGCTGTGTGGGGAGGTGCCGAGGAGCGAGCCATGCTGTCTGTACGCCTGCTGGGGAAATGTGGCTGGTCTCTTACTCCCTTTGGGCTGCTCTAACAGCCCAAAGGGAGCAGAGCAGGGGCCGGGATCTGGCTCTCTTTGACCTTTCTTCCAAGATCCTTCCATCTCCCTTTTATGCCTACACCATCGCATTCAACAATTCTGCCCTGCAGACCTGTTCCAATCCTGGAGCCACCCAGGCGCACACATGCTTATGTGCCTCAACCTCAGATTAGAGCTGGATGAAATTTTTCACACACAACTTTTTTTCAGCAAAAAACAGATTCGGCGACACTGAAACATTTTGCTCTTGTGTGTTGATTTTGCCAAAACGGTTCAGTCTAAACAAAACAAAACTTTAAAAAATTCTGAAAAAATCCAAACGTTTCATTTTGCCATTTTCTAAACAAAAAGCTGAAAATGACTCTATTTTGAGAATTTTTTGATGTTTTAATTTTTTCAGAAATAAAATTAATTGGAAAATTTTAAATAAAAATAACAACCATTTCAGTTGACCTCAAAATGATTTTTTGTCCAACTTCCCAATTCACTGAAAAATTTGTTTGCAACCGATTTTTTCTTGTGGTTTTTCAGAATTGCCAGTGAACGGGAAAACCCATTGTTGACAGCTCTAGCTATGCATGCTGACCCTCCTGCTCTTCCAATAGTAGTCCCTTCCTCTGCTTTGCAGCACCCCCTTCTAGTCCAGCATTGGGGTCTCTTTTGGGCATCAATCCTGCTACAGTCTGTGTTGATTATTGTAGCGGGGAGGTCACCCTGCTCCTGCCCTGAAGGGCATAAAACAGTCCTGGGAGAGGGCTGCAGCGGGGAAAAGCCAGGCTGATTGGGGGAAGTGGCCACAGGTGGGGCCATGCCCCAATCAGGCCACAGCTGGTCCTATAAGAGGGCTGAGGGCCAGAGGCTAAGACACAAACTCTCTCTTTAGCTTCTGAGGGAGAAGAACCTGGCTGCCTGAGAGCTGAGAAGGGTACCTGAGGTGGAGCAGTGCTGGGGAAGGGCAGAGGGAGCTAGGGAGCTCCAGACCTTGCCAAAAGGGTACTGGGGCTGCAGAGGGCCAGCTCAGAGATAGGCAAAGGCAGCAGGTCCAAAACCCCCTTGCCGCTGATGAGTGGATTACAAACTGCTGTCTGCCCCAGTGAGCGGGGGCTAGATGGCGACTGGTAGTAGACACTGAGGCGAGGTGGGGATAGACGATTGGGGGTTCCCCTGGGTGGGGAGACCCAGATTGTAGGTTACTGCTGGGGGCAGGACCCTGACATAAAGGGGCACCGGGGTCCGTGAGGGATACGGGGGCCAGCGGCAGGCGAGACACCGGCCTGCAGAGGGCGCCCCGGGCTGGAAGAGCTAATTCCTGAGACAACCAGCAGGAGGCGCCACACCAGTGAGTCATCGCCCCACCACAATTCTACATGATCCAAACAAATAAGTCCACAATAACAACCACGCTTCTGAACTTATCTCCCTGTCTGTCATGCTGTCACTGACAGCTTCTCAAGAACATCACCTCTGGTATCTCAGAGCAGCAAGACCAACAATACTGAGTAACTGCTGGTCTGAGGATTTATGAGGCAACATTCTTGAAAAGTCAAGTGACGTGAAAACAGCATTATCTGCTTTTAACTTCCCCAGCAAATGCCAGAGGAGTTACTCTTAAAGATTATTTGCTCCATCGCTGATCCCTTTTCAAATCTGCGTGCGAGCAGAGCGCTGAGCCCCAAGAGAGGTCAGCCTGCTTGCGGGTGGGCTTATATCAATCAAAGTTCTAGATTCACTGATTAAGATAAACAGTTTGCTTCACATTTTTCCATTTATGGGAAAAAAGTACCCAAAAGACAACTCAGTTCTCTGTTCTGAGCTGAATGGAAAAAAATAATAACTTACATTTTTCTAGTTGCCTTCGTCCCATAGGCTCCCAAAGCACACGATACATTCGATTTATGCACAGGGATTACTTCACCCACTACTGAAATACAACCACGTCTGTGTCAAAAAACATCAGTGTACAGTAACACTGCACTAGAGGATGTGAATAGTACTGGACCCAATAGAAAATGCAATTAGTATTTTAGGGAGGAAGAATGTAATTTGCCCACTTGGAATTTAGGCAGGTTCTGGAACTAAAACCACGGCTCTTGTGAAAAATTCAATGGGATCTTTATTGGATACTACTGGTTAGGACAGTGGTTCTCAAACTTTTGTACTGGTGACCCCTTTCACACCGCAAGCCTCTGAGTGCGACCCCCTTTATAAATGAAGAACACTTTTAAATATATTTAACACCATTATTAATGCTGGAGGCAAAGCAGGGTTTGGGGTGGAGGCTGACGGCTCATGACCCCCTGAGGGGTCCCGACCCCCAGTTTGAGAACCCCTGGGTTAGGAGCTGGTGAGTCTTCTTGTTGCCAAACTAGCACTGCACTTCATACAATACATCACTTTTTAAGACCCTTCTGGGGCACTGCTTCTGTATTATTCAGGGGGAAAAGCAGCCTGTATTGAAAATACATTTCCTTCAGCAAAGGGATAGTTGTACCATCAAATTTTTCAGATCTTGGTCACATTTGTACTTACTCGCTTTACCGTGGGCTTAAAAGAAAAACTTGAACCCAGCTAATAAAAAAAAAAGTCATAAAAGATTTTCAGGCATACACTCAGCCCCTGTTGATTCCCATTTACGCTGAGCCTGTCTCAGAACATCAGAATGACAGAAGGGCTACGAATAAACAAAGTGAGGGAAGGAATCTCAATCTGGCTTTTTGGGGTGGATTTTATACGACTCAGGTTACATAGAACAGAACTACAGATGTCACTGTTTATTACTTACGCTCTAGGAAGGGAAATATCCTCTGATGATGGCCCAGCATCTTGTGTATGGAATCAGTGTGCGGAGTACAGAATTTAATTGGAAAGAGGACACACTCCAGAAATCTCACTTGTTAATGTCACACGGGCAACCTTTGCACCAAGACTTTCTTCCATAACCTCCTGCCCCTTCTGGGTTCAACATGGACTCAGTGATTTGCAAACAGTGTCCAGGAAAAGAAGCCCATACTATGTTTTGGGTCCTGGAATGGTCACATATGAATTGATTTAATGCATGTGTGTCTGAATTGTTAGTGCTGGGGAAAAGTGCTGTATTGACTGCTCTAGAAAATAATGAAAGTCCTCACAGAGCTGGTCCAGCAAAGGTAGCAACTGTTTTGTGTGCCTTGATAATTAATGTCCTAAAGCAGTGGTCACCAACTGATAGATCATGATTGACTGGTCGATCCTGGAGCCTCTGACAATCGATCGCAATCTCTGGCTGCTAAAAGTCCTGCGGCGCAATGGGGTTAAGGCAGGCTCCCTGCCTGCCCTGGCCCTGCGCCTCTCTCGGAAGCGGCCAGCATGCCCCTGCGGCCCCTGGAGGTGGGGGGGAGACAGGGGTCTCCGCCCACTGCTCCTGCCTGCAAGCACCACCTCTGCAGCTCCCATTGGCTGGAAATGGGGAACTGCGGCCAGTGGGAGCTGTGGGGGCGGTGCCTGCAGGGAGGGGCAGCACATGGAGCCATGTGCCCTCCCCAGGGGCCGCAGGATGTGCTGGATGTGGGACCTTGGAGAAGGGGAAGGTTAGATCCTGGGTTGCACTTAAATTCAAAAAAAGGTTGGAGACCTTTGTCCTAGAGCATCCACCTCTAGGGGCAAAAGGGTATTTCAGGTTCAATGGCCCATTCGCTCCTTGACCTTTGTGCTCAGACTGCAAGTAAAGGGGCCAGTTGTGTGGTGGTGTTTTTATTATGGAGATACTGGGAAGGGGATTCATGCCACCATGCCACACTGGCTATCAAACAACTAGCAGGGACTCACCGGGGCGTGCAATGTGCGTTCTGTTAGGGGCTGTCCATGAATTACTTAACGCATTAGGGGGTGGGTAGGTCCTTCATTTTGCAGGTTTGCTTCAGTGTTATAAAGTGTTACAAAGAGTGGGTAGGTCTTGGAAATCACCAAAAAAATGTGTTACATAATTTATGGACAGCCCCTTATTTCAAACCTTGCTGCAACAGGGTAAAGGTCAACTACTGATTGTGACTAAGTCGGAGGAGCCTGCAGAGAGAACAGAACTGAACTAAAACCACCCCAGCTATGAGAGAAGAGAAGAGCCCAAATGCTAGCGATGGGTAAAGCTTCAAAATGGCTGGGATTCGTCTTTGATTTTGGTAAACACCCAGAAATCTGGATGCTTCGCCCAACATCTGAATTACTTCAATCAAATGTTTTCTGGGTGTAAGGGAGGATGAAGATGATTTTGACCCCTTGAGTCTGGAAACCTGCCTGCTATTATGAGTTGAGATTTTCCCAGTATTACTTCCAGAGCCACAGCTTAAACCCAGGCAACTGGAGGCAACTGAGAGTGGCAAATAATGGAAAAGGTTGGTCAAATATTTCAGGACTTTCCAAACAGTGAGCTTAGTCGTAGAAGTGAGCATTTTATGGGTGGCTAGTACAGGAAAACTTATGGCAATGATGTGATGGAAGAAGCTCTCAAGAGCTCGTGGGAATTTGTAGGAGCCCCTTCTAAAATTTGCACCAACAAACTGAGAGGAAGGTTGGCATGATTTCCCTGTCTCTGGAGTTACCCTCTCCCTGGAAACTTCACTTTGGAAGGACATGACTTAACAGGAGAACCATATTTCTGAAGAGGAGTTTTTTTCTCTTGCTAGGCACTTGATTGCACCAAAAGGCCAAATTTTTTTTAAAAATGGGATGGATCACCCTTCCGCACAAGCACCCTCATGCCACCCCGATTTCCAAACCATCCCATTGAACGCAGTGCTGTGCTATCAATATACTCAGCGTGTTTTTCAGGAACAAAGTATAAACATTTCCAAAGGGCACTTTATGAACTGTTTGTTTGCCCAAGGCAGTCTTCACTCTCGTCGGTCACTGCTACAAGAAAACAGTTATTATTAAAAACAAACAGATTCTCTCACCCCTGTTGGAAAACACATTCATCACAAGATAAGGGATTAAAAATTGTGGGAGCGCCTTAAAAATAGTGGCAGCGCATGCCAGGATAACGGGTCTGATTCTGATCTCACTAGCGGTGATGTAAGTCAGGAAGAATTCCAATGAAGTCATTGTGTCTACACTGAAATAAAAGACCCACAGCTGGCCCAAATCAGCTGACGTAGGCTTGCGGAGCTCAGGCTGTGGGGCTATAAAACTGCAGTGTAGATGTTTGGGCATGGGCAGGACCCTGGGCTCTGAGACCCCTCTCAGGGGGAAGGTTTCAGAACCCGGGCTCCAGCCCGAGCCCAAACATCTACACTGACATTTCTAGCCCTGCAGCCTGAGCCCCAGTCAGTTGACCCAGGCTCTGAGACTCGGTGCCACAGGTTTTTTATCACAGGGTAGATGTACTCTGGGGTGCACAGATATAGAACTGGTGTGAGTCAGAAACAGACCTTCTTTGGCTCCCCAAACTGATTTCTCCCATACCCACCAGATGTGTTGGTTTCCCTTAATCTCGTGGTGCAGGTTTGTTTGTTTTTCAAGTCCCCTGTCTGTGTCTCTTAGTTATTAATGTGTCACTTGTGTATCGGGCTGAAGTGGGGGAGGAAGAAATGCCCTGGGTTTCAGATGATTTCCTCCTCGACCCCAGCCTCAACATACAATGAATGATTTTGTCAGTGGAATTCTCAAGCAGTTGAACGTGAAGCACGCACCAGCTGGCAACAGCAAAGGTCTGGAGGCAGCTTAATGCTTTCCCACTTCTCACTTGCTGTGGGATAAAACCAGGCAAGGCCACCCCAAAGCAAGCTTTAAGCACTGGTAAAACAATGCCTCGGCGCTCCAGGGATAGCCCATCCCCTGCTATGTTGTATGCTGGAGATGAAGCTGGTTTGAGAACGTTTCATTACTTCATCCACTCTGGAAATATGACCAAGAAGGGCAGCTTCTCCTCTGTCCAGTTCACAGTTGCTGTTCTAGAAGCTGTGACATGACCACAGGTATTCAGATTCATCATTACTGACATTAGCCCTGCAGACCTCTGCAAGCCTTGGTTTGTGAGGTCACTGTGTCCCCTAGAGGTGGAAGCTGAATTCTTTTGCAATTGCTATACAGTCTCTATTGTCTGAGTTCTTGTAACGCCTCTTCTTCCCCTCCCTGTAGAGAAGCATCAGATTGATAACGAATCTGAGTTTGAAAGCAGTGGCATAAGCAATCCTCAGGAGGGTGGAATTCTCTGAACCCTGTGAGCTCTTTTTTGTGTTTACAGAACTCATTTGAGTTCATGGACTTTTTCACCCTGTGATTTAAACTCATGTGTGTTTTGGTTTTTAGAGGGCAAGTCAATATTGTTTTAACTGTTTTTCTAGCTGAAGGGAAGCCTGTGTTATGTAGCAGGAAAGGAAGAACTCCCCCTTCCACCCTGCCAAATTTAGGCTGGTGCAGCGGGTGCACTCTATACAATATATATCTTTATGGGAACTTTCTCTCCTTCTCTACTCCACTTTCCACATTTTCTCCATAGTGGTTTTTCACTTTGCTCTCTTTTCTGCTAAGTATTTTTGACTGGAATTTTTCCTCTCTCTCCCTCCTTTCTTCTTCTCCAGTCTCTTCTAAGTGAACCGCAAAACCAATCACATTCAAATGTAAGTCAAACTTTTGAACCCACAATGGCTGAGTGGATTTATAGTTAGCTGGGACAAAATCACATGTCCCTATCTAAAGCTTGGGTTAGAGTTAGGGGTTAAGAATAAAGGAACATTGTGGTGGTGTTAGAGGTCCCTCACTTGCATGACCACATCCTGAAGTGGAACCTACTCATGTAAGTGTAACCCACACACCTCCTGATGGTGGTGTTCTGTCCCCTTTAGTGGCACCAAGACCACTGTGAGATTAATGAGTCTATTCTACAGCCTTAGCTAAGGGCCAGTTGGCTTTTAGCTCATGCAGTAGAGGCTCGTGCACTAAGCTCTAGAGGTCCCAGATTTGATCCCGCCTGCTGAGGACCAGGGAAATGTGGTCTAGATGAAATTACTATAAAATGGGTGCATAACTGGTTGAAAAAAACATTTTCAATGGTTCGTCGTTAAACCGAGAGGACGTATCAAATGGGGTCCCGAAGGGGTCTGTCCTGCATCTTGTACTATTTAATATTTTAATTAATAACTTGGATGATGGAGTGGAGAGCATGCTTATAAAATCTGAAAGCACCACCAAGCCCGGAGGGATTGTAAGAACTTTGGAGGATAAGATTAGAATTTAAAACAATCTTGATAAATTGGTCTGAAATCAAGAAGATGAAATTCAGTAAAGACGAGTGCAAAGCACTGCACTTAGGAAGGAAAACTCAAGTGCACAAATACGAAGTGGGAAGTAACTGGCTAGATAGCAGTACCACAGAAAAGGATCTGGGGGTTGCAATGGATCACAAATTGAATATGAATCAACAGCGTGCTACTATTGTGAAAAAGACAAATGTCATTCTGGGATGTATTGACAGGAGTATCGTATGTAAGATGCTGAACGTAATTTTTCTACTCTACTCAGCACTGGTAAATGACACTATTTTTAATCCCACTCCCATCCCGCCCTGCAGTACCTACTCCCGCTCCCACTATTATGGCAGCAGGTCCTGCTGGCTCGCGGGATCTCTGCCCCCCTGCAGGGCTCCACGCTTGTCCCAGTCAGGGCTCTAGACTCAGCTGGAGTGCTGTGTCCAGTTAAGAAAGTTGTGAACAAATTGGAGAGTCCAGAAAAGAGCTACAAAAATAAGAGGTTCAGATAACATGACCGACGAGGAAAGGTTGAAAGAACAGGGCATGTTTAGTCTAGAGAGGAGACTCTGTTCAAATCCACGGTGCTCCATCACAGCTGTTTGCTTCTGCACTGACTTCATGGTGTCCCGCTCCAGGGCCATGTGCTCCATTTAGAGAATGCTCCAGAAAACCTCCACTCCACAACTCTGCCTTCATGGCCCTCTGTTGTGATTAAATGAATGCTTCCCAGAAAAGACAAGCTCTACCTTTTTTTCTTTTCTTTTTCTGAGATCTGACAGCCTCTCTGCAGTCAATAAGTCCCCTCTTCACGCAGTTACAAGTGCTAAGGGAAATCAGAAAAAACACAAGTACTTATTGTCCCATTGATGTTAGTCTCCATGCCAACAGGGATGAAATATTTCTTTTCCCACAATTTTGGAATGCCATTCTCAGCATCTCTACCCATTCTGGGGTCCCCTTTGAGTTGGCAAAATGTTTTCAAACATGTTTCCCAATACTGTAAGCCTCCTGCTTTACATTTAGTAGGTAGGTAGATGAGTGGTTTTTAAGGGTCCTTGAGACTGGTAGGATGGTTGCTTGGAAGCATCCTGTCCTTTATTAAAATTTGTTTGCTTGTGGGCTGTAGGGTGGATGACTAGATGCAGCTTTTCTGGCTTTTGGGGTGGGGGCAACAGGGGAACAGGTTAGTTATTGCATGAGCACCTCTGCAAACCGTCTTTACCCTAGATGACATCACACTGAGGAGAGTCACTAGGAGACAGGGAAGAGATCTCTTCCAATGGGAAAATGCACTACAATTTAAATGGATGATTTCTCCTGAGTTGGTGCAAAATCAGAAGGGAACCACTGGCTATATGAGCAGCCCCAATAGAGCTGCTGTGCCGTGCAACATTCAAGCAAAAACCGAGCACTTTCTGTGCCTGAAGTTCTCTTTCATAACTCCTACAGATCAGCTTAAAGTGCACCGCAAAATTAATAGATTAATTAAAGCAGAATTCTATTTCCAAATGCATTTGAGTGCCTTACAACACCTCCGCATTTTAAATGTCTCCGTAGCTGAATTTGGGGCATTTACCTCACCAACTCTATAAAGTTCAGTAACAGCTGAGTGCACTAATGAAACTGTGAATCACTGTAGCTTTTCTAATTATTTTTTTAATCTTTGTGAGGCTACAGTAAAGATGTTTTATATGCAGAAGTGCTTCCTTTTTTTTGACCCTGGGTTGCTGACATCCTGAGCAAAGGGTGGGGGAGGGGGTGAATGGAGAGCAAGCAGAAAAAAACTCAGCCAGGGATGGGGTTTTTGGGACACAAGAAGAGTGATCAGTGGTTAAGGGATTGGATACAGTAGAGAATTTAAAAATTAAAGCTTTACATCTTTGGTTCAAATGCCATGTACAGCATGCTGGGCAGGAAGGGGTTAAATGCTGAGCAGGTAGCGAGAGCTCCTAGATCCATCCAACATGGAAAGCCCATACCCAGAAAAAATAGCTTACAATACAACTGCTTAGAGGGATTTAAAACAGCCCATAATACTACCTGGCTCAGTTCCTCTCCACAGCAATTGCAGTCAGGGTGATGGTAGAACTCTCCACCACAGCCTCTTCCTTAGGGGTGTCTGCACTGGGTTCTTGAGTGTTGTCCACATCAAGCAGGTCACACAGTTCCTGGCTGCCCTGACACATGACCTCCTAGTCAGACAGCCTGGCATACATGGGGTCAAGGGAGCAGTCGTGGTTTGTTGGGTGCTTGTCATATTCTGTGTGGTGCTATCAATCACAGTAACTTTAGGCTCGGTGATGGCATTGCTGAGTGGCCCAATACTTTATCATATGGATAAGTAGCAGAGGCATAAGCGAAGGCCCTGTTCATGCCACTTATCTTCAGGTACTTATTCCAGAACCCCTTTTGCTTTGACTCAGCACTGGAACCAGCCCTGGGGGTGCCCCCTCTCCTTCATTTGCTCTGACAGTGCTCTGTAGCTGTCTGCATTCTGGTGACCCTTATCCAGATGGGCCTGGACATGCATGTCTCCGAAGAGGGAAATCATGTCCAGGACCTCTGCAGGAGCTTATAAAGAAGCATGGTGGGCATAGTTTCTATAATGGGTATGTGAATTCACCACTGCCTGGTATCTAAAAGGGTGTTTCCTGACTATCCAACAGCATTTCAACAGAGAGGTTACATCCCTGCAAGATGCAGTAGATGGCACAGGTATCAAGAAAGTTCGATCCAAGTGTGAAGCAATGCAGCCTGGGATACCAGCTAGAGGATTGCCAGCAGCATAGTAGTTAGGAATTGGTCCACACAAACCTTAGAGCAGTGGTTGTCAACCAAGGGTAGGCATACCCCTGGGGGTATGTAGAGGTCTTCCATGGGCAGGGGGTACATCAACTCATCTAGATATTCACTTAGTTTTACAACAGGCTACATAAAAAGTGCTAGCGAAGTCAGGACAAACTAAAATTTCAGTACAAATACAGACAATGACGTATTTGTACTGCTCTGTAGACTATAAACTGAAATGTAAGTACAATATTTATATTCCAATTGATTTATTTTATAATTATATGGTATAAACAAAAAAGTACGCAATTTTTCAGTAATAGTGTGCTGTGACACTTTTGTATTTTTTGTCTGTTTTTGTAAGCAAGTAGTTTAAGTGAGGTGAAACTTGGGGGTACAAGACAAATCAGACTCCTGAAAGGGATACAGTAGTCTGGAAAGGTTGAGAGCCACTGCCTTAGAGTGAACCAACTGACTGCAAAGTGGAGTTGTTCCTGTTCTGAGGAGGATTACTAAGAGAGCAAATAAACCGCTATGAAAACAGTGTTCATCTGGACACAAGAAAGTTTAAAGGGAACAAATTACAGTTAGTGCGAGGTAATACCCCATGTAGACCAGGTCTCAGCACTGCATATACAGACACAAAATAGGGGACTGGACTGGCAAGCAGGAGTCTTGACTAAGGAGCCAAATTTTCCAGAGCAGTGAAGAATTATGAAGGCCTAGAGACTGCACTGCAAAGCTGGGTATAGGCACACAAGAAGACAACGTGGAGGAAGCCTACACTGCAATTGCCCTTACATGTCGTGAGGCCCGATCCTGCTTGTACAGATCAGCTAGCAATGAGATTTGTTCACCAATGACCTTGGCTTATTTCTACGTGGCGGCTATTAAGAGCTCCAGTGCATGACAAGAAGTTTTAGTGATCCTATATAACCCAGGAATTATGCTGATTATTCTTGAGCACCATCTACTGGCACCGTATCTAGAAACTATTTACTCATATACAGTGGTAGAGCACTCATGCAACATCGTTCTTCCTACAAAAGAACTGGAATATTTTCAATTAACTATACAGTCTTTGAAACGACAAGGCAACTTGACTGCTCTTTCATGTTGTGTGGTTCCATCCAGAGGCCCTTCCTTCTGCTGCTGTTTGCCCTCAGTGGATTTCTGTGCAGCGACATTTTCTGGCATCACCTTTGCCAACTCATGAGGGCCACCAGTAGGTGAACCCCTTTTGCAGTCACTGACAAATTCCTCATCTTCATCCATGTGAAGATTTACCTGGGTCAGGACAATCACTCCCTGGCTACTCCTTTGAAAAAAGGGGTGCAGCAGTAGAGCTATCCTTGTATTTCTGACATTTATGACGTAGGTTGCAATTGGAGGGCAGGGGCATGTATGCAAAGAGTAGCACCAAGGGGTGACAGATATTCCAGTGGTGTTCCAACCCGGTGAGCCGTCCAGTCACCCTAGTTCTCATTTCTACCTGGGAACAGAATTGTTCCTCCTTCTCCCACACACACCTCAGTTGGGATCCCCCAACACAGGCAGTGGAAAACGGTGTACAGCTCAGGGGAGTGAGTAAATCCCTTCTCTTTATAGGATCTGGATCCCTTTCTATTTCATCACATCTGACCTGTGTAATCTCTGTTTTGTCACCCAACACCACTCAATATAGAGTTTGTTAGCCTTCAAAGTGCCGCTGGCAGCTTTTCCATAAGTAGGTTTCATTTGTTTTGGCGCCTCGTCAATGTTCCAGAATTGGAGAAACACTGCTTCTGCTCTTAGCTTGCCCACCGGCGATATCCTGTTCATCTCACCAGCAGTCACAGGATCTGGGCCATCAGCTTTGCTCGCTCAGTTTCTTTCATTTATTATTGTTTTTCTTACAAAGAGAGGGGGGGAGAAAAAAAGGGACGGAAGCAGATAGTCATCTGCACTGAATAGACTGAGTTCAGAATCAGTGCAAAATGAAAAAAAGAACAGAATTGTCTGGCTTGGGGTGGGGCCTGAGAACTTTTGTAAAATAAAAAATTAATTTAGGCTGCTAAATGGAAGAAAATACATGAGCTAAAGTAGGTGTGTTGGAGCCTGTAGGGGCTGGGTTAGGAGGCGTAGCATCTGATTGCTGGTAGCTGGAGGTATTATGCTTGCTTGGGGCAGAGAGTCAAAAATGCCTCCCGGGAGTACTGGGGGCTCAGAAGCAGAACCTGCCTCTCATGGGAAGAAAATCTAAGGGGAAAAGATGTTCAGGAGAGCTGGCAGTTTCTCCAGGAGAAGGTACAACATGCCTATCCCCAGTATTGGCCACAGGTGTACAGTAGGGAAGGGGGCCTGACTCCGCCCTAACCCACTTGGTCTCCTTTGTAGTGCACAGTACTATTGGCCATGCTATCCCAATCTCCTTTCCACACAGACAGCAATGTGGTTGCCTCCTGCACAGATGCACTGAGGGGGAAGGAACTGAATCCAAATAGAAAGACCTCAATAAAAGGAACGGGATGGGAACAGGAAAGGATAGTCTTCATACAAGCCACCCTAGCATAGTCGTTCCTGAATGCAGTATTTCAGTTCTATACTGCTCGGAACATTGTCTATATTGATGTTCGTCCATTGTTATCGATGAAGACCTCAACAACTCATTCTTTTGATGACCGGGCTCTGTGCGTCCGAAGATGACTGATCAGTCCGAATTGGGCGTGGCACGTCCTGTCACACGTCGGGCAGACATGTAATGGCACTGTCGATGATGTACGAGCAGCTCTGGACTTGCGCAGCTCTCGCTTTTTTTCAGCCTCAGCAATACGCCTCGCCTCAGAGGTATTACTGCCTGTGTGAATGAGGCTGTGCCATGCTGGACGGTTCAGTGCGAAGGTTTCCCATGTGGCGGTGTTGATCTCGAAGGACTTCAAAGAGGTCTTCAGCATGTCCTTGAACCGCTTCTTTTGTCCTCCATGGGAGCGCTTTCCCTGAGTGAGTTCTCCGTAGAAGAGCTGTTTGGGAATGCATTCGTCTGACATTCTCACGACATGTCCGGCCCACCTGGTCTGGGCTCTCATCAGCAATGTGTGAACTGATGGCAGACTGGCTCTAGTAAGGACATCAGTATTGGGCACTTTGTCCTGCCATCTGATTTTTAGAAGCTTTCGCAGACAGGAAATGTGGAAGTGATTGAGCCTTCGTGCATGACTCCGATAGACAGTCCACGTCTCGCAGGCGTACAGCAGAGTTGGAAGCACCACTGCTCAGTAGACCTTCAGCTTCGTTGGTAGGCTGATCCCTCGACGTTCTCAAACGTTGGAGCACAATCGGCCAAATGCAGAGCTGGCTTTAGCAATTCTGCAGTTTACTTCATCATCGATTGACACTGCTCGGGAAAGGGTACTGCCCAGGTACGTGAAGTGGTCCACTGTCTGAAGTCTCTGTCCATTTACAGTGATGGACGGTTCTGAGTACGGAGCGTGGGGAGCTGGCTGGTGCATGATCTCAGTCTTCTTGATGTTAATGGTGAGACCGAAGTTGTTGCATGCAGTTGAAAACTTGTCCATACTGGCTTGCATTTCTGGCTCTGTACTAGCATTCAGAGCACAATCATCGGCAAAGAGAAAGTCTCGAAGTACAGTTTCCCTCACCTTGGTGATGGCACGCAGTCACCTCAGATTGAATAGTTTCCCATCAGTTCTATACTTCAGGCCTACTCCTTCAGTGCAGTGTTGAAAGGCATCAGTCATATTACTGCAAAGGAAACAGCCGCTCTCTGATTTGCACAGAAGCAGGCTCCGTCAGGTCTCGCTAGATTACTCAGCTTGTTGTACCAGTACCAAAAGCAATTCCATTTGTTCTGCTCCTTTCCCACATTTACTGTGTAATAATTTTTGTGATTAACAATACTTCAAGGATAAATTTCGTCTGAGCAGCAGATCAATCCCTTAGCTCCCCAACAATACCCAGGAATAAAGGTTTGGCTTTCAGTAGCAAGGATTTTGAGCTTCAGTGCATATGTTAGTGCAGGATGCCCATCTGGAATAATCAGGAGATTAAAACTGAAGATAGGAAAATTAGCTGACAGGACTTGACCCAGGAGGACTTTTGAGAAATCAGGGAATTATAGAAAATATATATTAGATTTCATGATCCAAACGAAAGGAAGGAGGCAGAACAGCAGAATAAAGATAATGGACTTCAAAAAAGCAGACTTTAACAACTGCAGAGCACTGATAGGTAAGGTCTCTTGGGAAGAAAATCCCAATGTCCTGTTCTGGATACACTTTAGGAAAGATGTGGGCAAACTGGAGAAAGTCCAGAGGAGAGCAACAAATGATAAAAGATTTAGAAAACCTGAACAAAGAGGAACGGTTAAAAAAACTGGGCGTGTTTACTCTTGAGAAAAGAAGACAGAGGAGGGACCTGATAACAGTCTACAAATATGTTAAGTGCTGTTATAAAGAGGATGGTGATCAATTGTTCTCCATGTCCACTAAAGATAGGTCAAGAAGTAATGGGCTTAATCTGCAGCAAGGAAGATTTAGGTTAGATATTAGGAGAAACTTTCCAACTATAAAGGTAGTTAAGCTCCGGAATAGGCTTCCAGGGGAGGTTGTGGAATCCCTGTCATTGGAGGGTTTTAAGAATAGGTTGGACAAACACCTGTCAGAGGTAGTCTAGGTTTACTTGGTCCTGCCACAGTGCAGGGGAACTGGACTTGATGACTTCTCAAGGTCCCTTCCAGCTCTACATTTCTATGATTCTATATTCTTACTGCACATTTTTGTGGTTTTACAGCTGCAAATATAGAACACAGAACAAGCTCATCTTTGAAAATGTCTGTCTCTCTGTCTCATCACCGTACTATCTGACCACAGTATAACCATATAATTCCTTGGCAATCAGCCTTTGCACTTAACAAACATGCTTATTCATAACTTTTAAAGATGCAGGTCTGGAAGCAAATGAAGCAATGCCCTAATTTGCAGATCTGATTATTATTAATTGTTTCATTTGCATAAATCTCTTCCCCACGCCAACAATTCCTTTCCTTTGTCCCTACTATTCCCCGCTTCCTTAGCCTTCAGTTTCCCGCATTTCCCCTCATCTCTCTCAAGTTTCTATGAGATCCCTAGAGGCTACCTGAGAAGTGTGTGAGTCCGGCAGTTGCTCAGAAGAGGTTATCAGGAATCTCTCAGGGAAAAAAGGGACTTAACAGGTCAGCTCAGCTGAATTTTGGATCTTTGAAACTTGTTTGCCAAGGAAACATGAGACCCTTAAATCTATCAATGTATGATGGGGTGTCTACCCCCACACGGGTGCAGAAAGAGTTAACGTGGGCCTGAGAGGCCAATTAACCCACCTGGTTGCACCTGGAGGATGGGCCAGGCCTAATTAAAGATGAAGCCCAGTTGGGGAAGAGGTGAGTGGAGCTATAAAGAAAGGAAGACTGGCACTGAAGGTGGCTGCAGGGAGAGACTGATGAACTCTGCAGGCACCTTGTGGTAGTAGAGAGACTGATGGGGAATAGGAAGGCTGCTGCAGGGTGAAGAGGAAGCCCAGGAGGAAGATACTTGGAAGACACAGGAATGGCACAAACTCCAATGGTTGACCCTGACTCAAGGGCAGGAACCAGACCCCTAGGGAGGAGCCTGGGAGGTGTTGCTTCCTACAGAGAGCTCAGGAAGGGGCTGGGGGAAAATGGTATGAAGGAGTCCAGGGAGGCAGCAGCAGCAAGGTGCCTGACAGCACAATTTGGCTGCTCATCCTAGGTCCCTGGACTGGAGCCCAGTGTAGAGTGTGGACCTGGGTTCCCTACCAATGGCTGGGAAGGTGATGTGAAGCCCCATTACACAAGGGGATAAGGACGATTTAAAGCCCTAAGAGAAGGGTGTGAGGACCCTGGGGATAAGAGTTAAGGGCCAAAGTCCAGGTGTAAGGATCGGGACTGGTATTTCCTGGTCTGCTATTACCATGGAAGAGGTGAAACTAAAACATGACCTGGCTGGAGGGCTGAGTCACAAGAAGAGAGACCACCACAGGACTAGTGACTGTTGGCAGGATGGGCTAGAAAGGAATGAGCTGCTACACCATGCCCAGCCACAAGACAGTGCACCAGCAACGAGACCACTCCTCTGCAAGATGCAGCATTGCAAGGCAAGCTTTTTATATAACCCATAGCAATGGCCTTTTCCTGTTCCTAAAATGTCTTGTGTCCTTAAGTTGCTTTGGCTCCTTGACAGAGGGCATGTTATATAAAGTGCTTGGCTCTTTAAGCAAGATTGTTTAAGGAGATTATTATGCGTTTGATGTTTATAGGACAAACAACTAAAAGAGTAGGCGGTATAAGGTTCTGAGCATGGAAGTAAATATTTTAGACATTAACACATTCCAAATATATAAATAGGCTCTGGTTTTACTGTGCTTCCCGTTGAAAGATGCCACAACAGATACTGCATGAATGGCTGATTGATGCTTGACCTTTCAGTCCATGCTGGCGGGGAATTCACCGCACAAGGTGTGGCATTTTCTTGGCAGGTAGCTCACTTTTAGTACTAGGAAGTTAGAAAGTCAGAGAAATCGTATGGCAAACAATAATCAGAGAGAGACAGGTTTATAGAGCTCCCCACTGCCTGAGCAGGTGCATGGCAAAGCTCCCAGGTAAGAAAGGAATTGAAGGCTGCCCACCTTTTAGACTTTGTTCTCCAGGGCAAAGTTGTCACGTCACTGTATTGTGATGCAAGTATCATCACATTGCAACATTGTATCATGACAGTCCTGAAGACAGGAATGTAAAGGTCCTGTATGTCCTCCCAGAACTGGGCTTGTCTGGTGAAAATCCAAATAAAATAGTTGACAGACCTGTGACACAACATGTTTTACACATGCACTTCAGGGTCATGACTCTTAGATCCTGAGCCATCAAACATTACTCATGCATGTAGTCCAATGGATTTAACTGATAATTTAAGGGGACTTTTTCCATGAGTCAGAAGTAAAGGATTGGGCCTTCTGGTTGTAGTCTCTTTGTGGCCTGGAATATGTCTAAATCCCATAGGCTGTATCCTGAGAAGTGCAGAGTATGAGAGTTCTTGGGGTATCCAAGACTATGAGTCACATTGTCACCCAACCTGCCTCCAACAACAGGGAGACTTGCTTGTGATTAACTGGATGTCAATTCCATGACACCACCAGCCTGTGAGCCACTAAACACTCTCCATTAGGTTAGGCAGCCCTTACTTTGTTTTGCAGGTTAACAATAGGTTCACCCCAGTCCCCAAGCCCTTTTGAAGCATTCCTGTGTAGTGGTCAGCCCCTTCTCCACTAGATACTCTCAGAAACATCTGGTCTGCTGTCCCCAAGCTGGTATACACACCAGCTTGAATGATTCAACTCAGGATCAGTACCTAGCTTAGTACCACAGCACTGAGATATATTTATAGTGAAAACAATATATTTATTATCAAAGATTCAAGAGACAATGAGTAAGGATAATGGAAACGAAAAGGTGTAACACATAAAACAAAATCATTAACATGCTTTCTAGAGACTAAACTTAAACTTCCAGGCTAGCCTCCTGTCTATAGAAGTATTATCTCACCCAAAGTCTTTTGCAGTGTCTTCCAGCAAGATAGGCAGAGCTCTCATTTTAATTAATGTAAACATCCTGTCCTTTTACTTCCTAGGTGCAGGATAAAGGGGTGTCTCTATGCCTTCTACTTATAACACGAATGAAAAATTCTCATAATTTTGACATCTGAAAAATGTCTAACCACTCTAGTTTATATCATATCTGTAATTTTGTAAATATCCTATTTAATATAATGTGTCACCATTATATTAAGAGGTTTATTTTTAAGCCTACTTTTTGCCCTCAATGATATCTTGTGGCAGTGAGTTTCCCCAGGTTAATTATGCACTTTGTAAAAAGTATTTCCTACTGTGTTTCAAACTTCTTGCCTTTCAATGTCTTTGTTTCCTTTGACTTGTATAAATCAAGGATAAATTAGGGCACCTAATTTATCTTCTCTGTATTAATTATTTTGTATGCTTCTATCAATTTCCTCTTATTTGTCTACTTTCTAAAAGAAGCGGTCCAATCCCTTCAGACGTTTCGTAAATGGAAACTTCCCCAACACCTCTAATCATTTTCAAAGCCTGAGTCTCCTTCTACTTCTACCACATTGTATATTTTGAGATAGAGTGACCAGAACTGAATACAGTATTCCAGCTGATTGTGATCCATTGATTAACAATAATGGTGCGGTTATATTTTCTGTCTCATTCTTTAGACATCCAACATTTTGTTTGCTTTTTTGACCACTGCTACACATTGAGCAGTGACCTTCATTTAACTGTCCACAATGATGCCCAGGTCTTTCCCCTGGGTAGCCACTGTTAATTTAGAACTCTGCAATGTATATGAGTAATTCAAACTATTCCTTCCAATGTGAGATTTACCTAGTATTTGTCATATACCATCATACCGCCTATTCACCTAACTTTAAGTCCTTCTGAGTACCTTACTGTCTTTTCTAGTTTTGAATACCCTAAATAATTGTGTGAAAGTCCAACTAATTTACATCAACCAGTTTTCCTTTATCCAATCTTTTATTGCCCTGATCAAAGAATTCTAGTAGATAAGAGGGGCATGATTTTCCTTTACAGAAGCAATAGTCATTTTTTCCTATTATGCCATATTCATATAGGTGTCTTATAATATTTGTTCAACCTATTTTGCTAGCACTGAAATAAAGTTCATTGGTCTAGCTTCCAGGATCACCCCTATATACTTTTCTTTAAGATAGGTACAACATTTGAGATCCCCTCGCCCTCTGGATACTAACTGGCTTTAGTGCCTATTTTTGTTAACAGCTTAGTAAATTCATTGTTATGCACTTTCGGGACTCTAGGATGAAAACTATCCAGTGGCAGCAACTTGTTGGTCTTTAGTTTAAGACTGGCTGTCGTTCTTAAAGATATGCTCTAGCCCCACCAGAAGATATGGAATTGATGCAGAAAGCACTTAGTGAAATTCCATGGCCTGTATTATGCAGGACAATAGATTAGATGATCATAATGGTCCCTTCTGGCCTTCAAAAATCTACGAATGGAGAATTAATGTTATCCCTTCAGAACTCTTGAATGAACATCCTCTGCTCTCGATGACTTCTTGCTCTTTCATCAGCAAGTCATTGGAAATACTCATGTGCTTAAAGTTAGGCAGAGGCTTAAGTCCCTTGCTGAATTGAGGCCTAATATATAAACATGTTACAACACCTCCCCTTGGACACCTCAATTTCTGACAGTGTCTCATCTTTATTACCTGAAAAGAGGTAATTACCAGACAGGCTCTGGTGTAGTTATTTCCTCAACATTCTCTATGTGAAGGCTGATGCAAATTAAATACATAATCAAATTTCCATCTTACATTTAATCTGCCCACTGCCATAGTGTGTGCTTCATTCTGTTGGTTTCACGGGGACTGGATTTCCATTTTCCAAAGGATATCTTCTTTGGCTGGAATAGCTCCTGGAACTTAGTCATTTAACCACACTGTTTTTTTCTCCCTGTCCTGCTACTTCCCTTTTGCTTAGTGGTATGGATGACTGATTATTATGGGATGCCCAGGGCGCCTAGATATAAAGATTTTCATTTCTCACTCTTGACTGCAAGCTCTTCTTGAACTTACTTCCTCATTTGTCTGAAATCTCCCTATCTAAAGTTTAGAGCCCCGGTGCTAATTTTGGGTAGGATTCCTTGTTCTCAGATGGTGAATTTAATTATACATTGCTTTCTATTGTTTAGAACCTCAGCCAAATTAAACAACATAGTAATTTCTCGTTGTCCCATGCTGATAGGATACCAAAAGGACTCAGCAGCATTTCAGTTGGTCATGAAAGTCAATAGCCAGAAGGGCTTTCTTATGTAATCTTACCAGAGAGCTTGTCTTCCTGCAGGAATTACAGACCATTGTCATGCTATTGCATCAGCAGAGAGGTTCAGCTTACCCATGCTTTCATCCTTCCTTGGACAGTAACCTTTCCCTTATTTACTTGTTTGTCTCATCTCATTTGAAAGATTCTGGCTGTGAGCTGTTGCTAAACAGGAGAATTTTTCTGTACTATATGACTGTCTAGTACAGTTATTGAACCAACTAAGTGGTATATTGTGGCTTTAAATCAATGGAGTTGTGCCAGAAATGGATTTGGGTCCCATATGTTTTGGAGCATTGCTTATCTGTACAGTGCCTTGCACTACAACACTGTAGAAGTCAAACTATTATTAGAAGCCAACTCTGGTAACAGTTCTTTAATATTTTTGGGGAGAGTTGCATGCTCAGTGACAGAGGAAATAATTTTCTGTGTTTATGTTTTTGACTGTTTCATGCCATTTCTGCATTACCTTTAAAATGCTGTAATTATCTGCATTATAATGAACTGGCTAATGCATATGTGCAAGCACTGACCTATGCAAACTGGATTTAGAGCAGACACACTGTTACATAGACCCAATCCTGCCAACAGCTAATGAAGTATCAGAGGGGTAGCCGTGTTAGTCTGGATCTGTAAAAGCAGCAAAGAGTCCTGTGGCACCCTATAGACTAACAGACGTATAGGAGCATGAGCTTTCATGGGTGAATACCCACTTCTTCGGATGCATCCGAAGAAGTGGGTATTCACCCATGAAAGCTCATGCTCCTATACATCTGTTAGTCTATAAACAGCTAATGAAGATTCTCTCTTAGCCCAGGTGGTAGGGGCATGTGCTTATGGGGGCAGGAGGATCTGAGTTCTGTCCACACTGAAGTTCTGAGCACTCAGGGTATATAACATAGTGATGACCTGAAGTCCTAGGGGCTTGGTTACAGTGTGCACAATCAAAACGAATAAATGAAAAGCTCAAAGGAAAGGTGAACATAAAATTTAGAGCTATAGTAAAGCTCCCACAGGAACAGGACAGAGTCTGATGTAAATGCCTGACTGAGGCTTTAGCATAAAAAGAACCCTCCCCACTCCAAAAAAAAAAAAATCTATGCCAAAGGGGCTGATGCAGGGCTAACCAGGCCAGCTCATCTCCTGCTGAGGATTCTCCTCCACTAGGGGAAATCCTCAACTGGTGTCTTAAGGTGGTTTTCAATCCCCTTGGCACCACTAGAGCAACTTTGTTCAGCTCCTCAGCGCTTCCTAGAAGTTTTAGTTTGCAGGAGGAGGAGTGATTATTTTACTATGTACTAAATATTTGTGGCACATTATAAACAGCTTCTTAAATCCCCCCAAGAAAGTGCTGTCTGTTGGTCTGGCAGTGTCTTTGCCCAGTTTGTGTCAAAACTGCTTGAAACGGCATTGTTTGCAGTAGGACTGTTTAATGGGACTGGAAGGTGTTTGAGCTGTAATAGTCTCCAGAGCGCCTTATGAAATGGAAGCAACTTGTAAATAGCCTTCAGCTATTCAATTAATATGAAACCCTGCCTTGGCCTAAACTCCTAAGGCCTTGTCTTCACTGATAAGCAAGGTGTATTTTTTACCTCAGGGTGACTAAGGCATGTGAGCTATCTTGAAGTAAGATACAATGAAGACAGGGCAATTTAGTTTTACCACAAGGTAAACTCATGAAGTCAACTCCAGGGAGGGGTTTAGAGCTCTCTACTTCACAGTTTACATTACTTTTAAGGAGGGTTCAGAGCTCTTCTTTGTGCATTGAGGAATGAGCAGGCACCCCTTTGGAGCAGCTTAATTACATTATTAACTTTAATTAACTTTAATTCAACAAATGAAAGCAATCCCAAGTGGTTGAGAGATCAAAAGCAGCAATCCAACCAGCCTAGAACACAGCACTAGAAACTCTTCACCACAAGTCTGTCTTCAAGGTAATTAATAACAAGCTGTAGGCTAAAACACTAGTTGCAACAATGACTGATCCTTTGACTACTCCCAGGTCCTTCTAATCAATAGGAAGGTATCAACACATGTGGACATCAGCTAAGCCACATACACATCTCCAGATGAATCGAGTTGTGTGTGTTTCATTTTGTAGTGCATCATCTGCAGCCTAAACTGGGCAACCAGCCACGAGGGAGAACACTGGACAGGACCAAATGAATAATAGCACCAGAGGAGAGTTATTGAGATGTGTGCAGAGTCTGGGCAAAACCTGTTGTTGGATTTCCCAGGGCTAATGACAAAATGCATTACGTATGCTCCTTGCTGGGTCTGTGGCTGAGATGAGTGGGAGGGAAAAGCCACTCAGCATTACTTAGAGAGAGAAAAAAACCCTGGCTATAAGACACTCAAGAAAGAAGAAAACTGTGCTGGGTATGTCAGGAATTGGATAACATGGCTCCAGCTTGCATAGAAAGCATAGAGATCCTGATACAGCTGCTGCTATGTCTCAACACGTGTGCACCAAATGGATAAGCTAGCAGAGGTCAAGCATCCACTTTCTCTCGTGTACAGATGATCTGCTTGCTTTGTCATGATGAGGCAGAAAGGCAAAGCTGTGAGAGATCACTGAAGGGTATTGCCAGGCAGGAAAGCCCAGGTCTACAGAGAATCAGGAGGGACAGCAGTCGATGCCAACAGAAGAGCAATGGTAGAAATACAAATGATCTTTGTGAAATATGGTAGATACAGCTGGGATCTTTTGCTCTTAGAGCAAGGCCCCTTCTGCTGTTTGAGCTCAGTTGTGTTTCACTGGTTTCACCGAAAGCAGTTCAGCCCATTGACTGCTCCTTAACTTGATTACTGGTGAACTCATTCAAAAGCTTCATGGACCAAATCATTTGTACTGAAAACAACAGTTTTTACCCTGTCTTTCCACCCCTTTTGATAATTTCCAGCAAATCTGACTGGATAATTGAATCATCCACTTAAATCAAAGGGAAAAGCAAAATTTCTCCCTGAGGCAGAAGGAAAAAGAGCTCAAGGAAAACCCAGAACGATTTGAGGATGCTAAACCATACATATTGCACTATTCAGACAGTGTGGCTTTATCAGGCCATGAGACTTCCCCATTCATGATGTGGCTGTGGATAATCTGAGCAGCAACTGGGTATAAGTCAAAGTGATCAAAATGGACTTCGTAGAAACAAACAAGCTGCCCACAGCTGCTCCCAAAGGGCTAACCCTCATTATTTAACCCTTCAGGGTCCTGAGGGCATGTGTCAAGTCCAACCAAGTGCCACCTGTAATGTCTTAGGGATAAATGTTACACTCAAGAGAATGGTGCTCAAGGGAATAAGCGCTGCCCCGGGCTGTCCATTTTATCCCAGCACTCCAAGATTTCTGAGCATGCATTTGCCTTTTAATTCTTTGAAGATGATGTTCCTTCTAAATCTTTATCTAACATCCTCTCCTTCTCTGGGACCAATACGCAGTGTGCTGTTGTCAGCTGATCAACGGGGGGGGGACATTAATCATTCAAAATTCTGGATTCATTTCCCTCACTAGACAAGTGGTGGACTCATGTAGAGCATCACAAATCTGCTCCTGTAGTGGTTAGAGCCGGGGTCAGCACTCTTGATTTCCATTCCTGGTACTACCACGGACTAATGTATGATCTTAGCTAAGTCACTGGGATATCCTGGGCCTCCATTTGCCTGTCCGTGAAACAGGAAACTGATGCCCATCTCCCATGTGGTGAAGTTTAATTCATTAGTATTTGTCAAGCACTTTGAGATCCCGCTGGATGGAAGGTGCACAGTGGTATTAGTATTAACAGTTGAGTGTATCCTCTATTGGGGGACTTAGATCCTGCCTTGCAGGTGAATGATGCAATGATATAAGCTGGTCTTTTCCTTCTCTAACTCCTATGAACCAAGGCCCTTTGCCATGTCTGAGCCTCACTGGGGCTGGCTGAGAAAAATCCCAGGAATGGAGAAAAACTGAACTGCAGCTGAAGTTGCTCTGGAAGCTCCAAGTTGTAAGCACAGAACCACGTCTTGTCTATCTCACCTCACTGCAGAGGCTGTCACGCTGCAATGGAGAGTAGAGTTTTGCATCACACACAGCCCTCACAGTCATCTCCTCCCCCAGGATCAATGCCAATCAAGCTGTCTCATGCTGCCATTAGCTGATAATAATAACAGCATTTCTGCCTGTCACACTAGCAATAATTACCAAAGCATTATCAGCTTCCACGCTTTATCGGTTTGTTCCTGTGCTCTGCCTAAGTCTGGCAGGATGCAGCTCTCCAATAGACAAACTTCATGGAACACTGTCTGCTGGTTCACTGAGATTGTCTCTCTGTCCTGCACTTTTTCAGTGTCTGCCTCTTCTATCTCTGCCAATGACTCTCTGCTCTCCCCCATCCCCCCCAACCTGTCCTAGTTTGTATGAGAGGCCAAAGTCATCACTGCTGTAACTACGTTCACTATGGTGGTGTTATGCCTATGCACCTTTTAATCAGTGCTAGAGTTTTCACCGAACTTTTCAGAACTTGTCTGAGGGCAAAACATGATTTTTCAAAAAAAAATGCTTCCCAAAGGAAGAAAAATTCTGTCCTTTCTACACATTTTTGTTTCTCTCTTTCCCCTTCTCCTCTTGTCTCACCTTTCTTTTCCCACGCCTCTCTTCCTGTCTATCTCATTGAAAACAGATTGAGTAGTTGGGGCCTAACCTCCCTGAGAGCCCCTTTAATCTGGCAAGAATTTGACACATGTTAAACCACTAGCTAACAGTGCATCAGCTAGCTCTCAGGGTGCTCATTGTATCGCATCAACTGCTCCAGTTAAATTAGCCAGATACAATTAGAGCCTAATAGGCAGGCACAACACCCAGCTCTATAATACAGAGCTCCACCAAGAAACAGTAAGTGATAAGAAAGCAACCTTAATGACACAGTGAGGCCAGACACCTGCAAATCTGCAATGGCAATATACGCACTCAGGTTTTATTTCAGAGTAGCAGCCGTGTTAGTTTGTATCCGCAAAAAGAACAGGAGTACTTGTGGCACCTTAGAGACTAACAAATTTATTAGAGCATAAGCTTTCGTGGGCTACAGCATCCGAAGAAGTGGGCTGTAGCCCACGAAAGCTTATGCTCTAATAAATTTGTTAGTCTTTAAGGTGCCACAAGTACTCCTGTTCTTTTTTCAGGTTTTATTGTGACATATAATTCAGCAAAGAACTAAATCCAATAGCAGCTGACAAGGGTTTGCGAGCACCTCATCCAGCAATTTTCATAGCAACCTTTTTCTTTTAAGATTAGTGTGTCCCTGAACTGCTGTTTAGTCACTCCTCTTAGCGCTTCCTCTGGCAATGGGGCTCCATACATTGGGCATGGGCCTAGAACTCAGGAGCCCTGGGTCTATTCAGGCTCTGCCACTGAGTGACCCTCAGGCAAGCCACTTCACCTCCCTGTTCCTCAGTTTCCCCATGTGTAAAATAGGGATAAAGATACTGACCTCCTTTGTAAAGCACTGGAAGAAGTGCTCTATTAGAGTTAGGTAATTACTATCTTCACACATACCCTCTGCCGAATTGATCATCCCCTGCTTGGGTCATCGTCACAGTGGGTTTTTGCTCACGTTACTGGGGGTGGGTGGGTTATGCTTTTCAGTCTTCATGCAGGTTTCAGAGGGGTAGCCGTGTTAGTCTGAATCAGCAAAAACAACAAGGAGTCCTTGTGGCACTTGAGAGACTAACAAATTTATTTGGGCATAAGCTTATGCCCACAAAAGTTTATGCCCAAATAAATTTGTTAGTCACTAAGGTGCCACAAGTCTTTATGCAAACAGCCTTAGTAATAAGAGATCACAGGGGTCAGAAATACAGCAGATAGTTACTGTAGAAACAACAGGGCTTTTTAAAGAAGGTTTGTATGGGTGCTGTGTGAACCATCAGCAGCTCTAATTAAGGCAGCTTCTTCCAAACTCCCCCAAATAGAGCAGCTTGTAGTAAATAGTCTTATAAGGAGATGTGAAATTACAAAAGAGCACCATTAATTCACTGGTGCTGACACCTAAAGAATGTACCATTCTGCTCCAGCACAGGCTAATCAATTTGAGAAGAACATAGGAACTGCTGTTCTGTATTAGATCACTGCTCCATGTAATCCACTGTCTGGGACAATGGCCAGTACAAGCTGCTTGACAGAAAATCTAAGATCCCAGTAATGGAGAATTATGGAGTAACCGGCCCACAGTAGGCGTTTCTTTCTAAGGCCTGTCATTTAGAGGCTGGAATACATATGCTCTTTTAATCCTTTGGGTTAAAAGTAGGGATGCTCTTATTATCCTTATAAATGCTTAGTCCTTTTTTTATTATCATATATTCTCTTGGGCTCAGTGATACCTTGTGCAGTGAGTTTCACAGGTTAATTGTGTCCTTTGTAAAACAATTCCTATTATCTGTTTAAATTTGTCACCTTTCATTTCACTGAATGTCTCCTTGCTCTTGTATTATGAGAGCAAAAATAGGAGCACGCTCTATATCTCTATCCCATCCATTATTTTGTATATCATGTCCCTTCTTCTTCATCTCCTCTCTAGAATCCCACTCTTTTCAGTCTCTTTATATGGAAGTCTCTCCAAGCCTCTAATGATTTTTATCACCATTTGTGAATCACCTCTATTGTGATGGTACCAAATAGGTATTTTCCATCTCATATTTTAATACTCCCACAGGAGAGACCAGCCATTAGACTTCATCATTCCTACAGCCCTTTTATTTCTCCAGTATTTAGGGAGATAGTTTATGGGACAATTTCAGTCCTTGGGTGCATATGAATGGCGGCTATTGAATTCAATTTGAGCCATGTGTGCATTCTTAAGGAGAATTTAACCTTAGGCAAAGGTCAGAATTAAATACTTTCAAACTACGACCACGCTAAGGCCAGGTGTACACTAGTGAACTTACAGCAGCACAGCTGTACCGATGCAGCTGGGCCACTGTAAGATAGCTCATGTAGCCGCTTTATGCAGATGGGAGAGAGCTCTCCCATTGACATAATAAAACCACCTAAACAAGCGCTGGTAGCTAGATTGGCAGGAGATCTTCTCCTGCTGCCATTGCACTGTGCACATGAGAGTTTATGCCAACAAAATGTATATTGATCAGGGGGGTGTTTCTTTCACACCCCTAAGCAACGTAAGTTTTGCTGACATAACTGGTTGTGTAGACATGACCTAAACAATATACTTTCAAATAAGCACTAGGTCAATTTAATCTCATTCTTGTCAATTTCATGATTAGATACTCTTTAATTAGAAGCATTAACTTCACGCTCCCACCGTTGTTTTATGTTATAAATACCAGCAGATTATTGGAAGCTTCTTTATTAAGGCTTACTAGTTGCAGTATAGTATAAATACACTTCTGTGGGATAAACCTCAACTCAATTGTGTCTTTGAAAGAGATTATTTCAGTAATACAAAAAAATCCATTGAGGTTTAACAACAGTTAAACTCTGTAAGTATTTAAATAACACTTATTCAAAAGGACCTGATAAACTTTTTCTGAAGCTCAGGGAGAGTCATAGAATATTGAGTCAAGTTAAAGGTCCCTCATCCTTATCTTCAAGGCACTCAATGTCTTGGGTCCAGGATATGTAAAAGTTCACCTAAAGCTCCATGATGAAGACCATGATCAAAAATTCTGCTCTTCTGGCAGAACGGAACTCTCTCCAATAAGGAGAAAGCTGGTCTGGCAATGAACTCTCATGGGAGAGAAGGAACATCACAAACCTCACCGGCTTCCACTCTGAGTCCAAAGACAGACTTCGACTTGCCTTCTCCAGTATAAACACACTGCAACATCTACATAAAGACCAAACAAAAACCCTGCCAATCAGCAGCCAGGCTTCAGCCATGTTCAGAAACATGTGCGTAGGCTGGAGAGTTCCCAGGAAGAACTTCTCACCACACCCTGATCCTCTTCAGGCCCTTCCATCAAGGTACAGTTTGTTTCTTTAACCATAAAACTAAGGCAAAACATCACAGTTCCTCTGCCCACCCTGGGCTACAGCTCCCAGAGCCTTTCCCTGACAGTGCTGAAAGCAGGACACGCCCTTCCCTCCAACCTCCCTACTTCAGGAACCCATCTCCCTCCTGCAGCTCTTCTCGCAACCAAAAAGCCTTCCCTATAAACCTTCCCAGCTGGGTCTGATAACAGAACAGGGCTGACTGGCCCCCAGCCCTTACATGGGCAGACTACCGTGTAGCAATGTTCTTCTCCTTATTGATATTTATTATTGGTATTGCGGTAGTGCCTGGGAGCCCCAGGCGTGGACCAGGACCTCACTGTGCCAGGTGCTGTACAAACACAGAAGAAATAGACACTCCCTGCCCCAAAGAGCTTACAGTCTATTGATTTCCCTCTCAAACAGCGCTCAGAAGGTGTGATGAGTGCAGGTTGGCTGGGGAGGAATTTACCAGACCCTGTGGATGCATAGTCAGCACAGCTAAGCCATGCCATCACTACTGCTGCCCCTCCGCGCAGGGCCGGCTCCAGGCACCAGCCCAGCAAGCAGGTGCTTGGGGCGGCCAAGGGGAAGGGGCAGCACGTCGGGCTGTTTGGCGGCAATTCGGAGGCGGGTCCCTCTCGGAGGGAAGCACCTGCCACCGAATTACTGCCGAAGAAGAAAGCAGCGCGGTGGAGCTGCCGCCGGAGTGCCGC
>NW_020664746.1:754111-763646 GCF_002925995.2 Terrapene triunguis | reverse complement strand
CCCCGCCGCTTGGGGCGGCAAAAACCCTGGAGCCGGTTCTGCCTCCGCGGCAGCTATGCTACTATTTATATTCACGCTAGTGGTCATCAAGCCACCGTGAGTATGCCTAAGTGAGCTGGGAATCACACCCCTAGCTCGGAGAGAAGACATGACCCCCTTTCTGTCCAGCTGGGAAAACTTCAGCCTGCGGACCCCAATCTGGGTATTTCTAAGCTCTGACTCTGAGAGACTATTGTCACGTCTCCTCCGGTTTATGTCATGTCTCCTCTGGTTTATCGTCCAGAAATTTAGACTGGAGTCCAAGTTCCAGGAGGCTGCTTTTTACACTAAAATGAATCAAAACCGGCATATAAAATGAAGCCTGGAATGGTGGTGTGCCCCAAGGAAACATCAAGAATTTGGATTCCGTGAAAACAAAGCCTAACTTTGATTTTACAAAGAAAAATCTCCAAACTGTCTGAAAAGTGTGCTAAGTTCCAAGATGATCCAACGGCTCTTCTGCACAGCTCTGACCGCTAACTAATTAAAACTGGTACAGACTAGAACATTAGTTGCAACAATGTATCACCTTTATGTCTGCCCTAAGGCTCTTCTTTTTAATAAGAAAACAGCATCTCACAAGAACTGCCTCTTAGCCAGGGCGGATACCAGAGGAGATAATGATATCTTTCGTTACTGAATTAACACATTGAACATGGCTAACATCACCACACAAGTTACCTCGACACAATAAGTCTGTAACTTTCCGTGTACCAATTGGGGGAAACTCACTTAATTCCCAACCACCATTTGGAAACTGATCTTCCTGCGTTTGAATCTGAGCGGCACAAGAGAAACCTTTTTGATGTGAATTTATCATCCTGCAAATGTTATTCCATCTCTACACAAAAAAATCATCCTGCAACCAACAGATTTGGCTCCTGACAGAAATAAATCATTTCTGAATGGCTGAAGCACAGAGGCAGGCTGTTAATTAGGAAAATCTGACTCCAGCTGAGAAAACATGCTCTGCAGGCAAAATGTTTGGCAGAGAGAATGGAGGCCACACATCTGGCAGAAGGGAGTCAGCAGGTTGCTTAGTATTTCTCTGCAACAAAAAAAACACCTGGCAGAATATAATTTGCAGTTGAATTCAATCTACGTCTTTGTATGGAGTAGAATGTAGCTAATGTGCACATCATAAACCCATGGGTGCTGTAATCCACACAAATGAATGTGGGTTTCTCCCTGTCACTCAGCAGATATTTATGAGGACGTTTGTTTTTTGAAACATCACTATTTTGCTAACAATGGAGCAGTACATTCACTGCACTGTGACGCATCATCATAGATCAGGGGTAGGCAACCTATGGCACGCGTGCCAAAGGCGGCACACGAGCTGATTTTCAGTGGCATTCACACTGCCTGGCCACCGGTCTGGGGGGCTCTGCATTTTAATTTAATTTTAAATGAAGCTTCTTAAACATTTTAAAAACCTTATTTACTTTACATACAACAATAGTTTAGTTATATATTATAGACTTATAGAAAGAGACCTTCTAAAAACGTTAAAATGTATTACTGGCACGCAAAACCTTAAATTAGAGTGAATAAATGAAGACTCGGCACACTACTTCTGAAAGGTTGCCGACCCCGGTCATAGATCATCGGGGAGTGAAAATGGTCAGAGTGAATGGTGTGCATTTTGTGCTACTTTTTCGCTGTCATTGTATTGGGTTTGATAGCTCCCTAATTTGCAAAGTTCACTCATTCTCTCTCTCTCACTCACACACACACACATGGTTATCACATTGTGAGGCCTTTGGAACATTCAAAACAGATTGGGGCAAAAATCTGTCTGGGGATTGGTCCTGCTTTGAGCAGGGGGTTGGACTAGATGACCTCCTGAGGTCCCTTCCAACCCTGATATTCTATAATTCTATGAAGATGCTAGGGCCCTAGTGCAGAGTGCTTTGGTTATTTACAGTGCTATAGAAATGTTTAAAAATACACACGCACAGATACAAACAGTTGCCTCTGAGCTCCCCCTTACAGTAACTCAGTCTCCCACAAGGGCCCTGCAAATCCCCCAGGGGATGTCCCCAGTGCAGGGTACGACAGCCATACCCCGCTCTCCCCTTAGTCCACTGGCACAGAGGGCGCTTTGGGGATGGGAGGAAGTCTGTCAGGAGAGGAGGTGGCTACAGCACAATGCAGTCCAGCCGTGCTGGGACATGGAGAAGTCCATAGGGTGCCATTCAAAGCAGCCATAAATGAGAGCGGCACCTAGGGTCAGTAGTCTCCCCCTCCAGACTCTGGTTCTTGAGAGCTCCAGTCCTAAGGAGTTCCAGCAAAGGACTGGCTGCAGGCTGCCAAGGTGGGGAAGGCATGAAGCTGTAGAGCGGCTGTTCCCCTCTCAGGAGAGCTCCACAGCAACAGGGTGCCATTTCCTTTCTGACGTGGAGAGCTGATCACAGCTCAGGTTAGTGCCGGCAACAACTGTTGTCTGAAGAGAGGTCAGCAGGTACCTTTACTAGGCAATCAAAGGGTGAGCTGTGCTCCCCTGGGAAAAGACTAATGAGCAGGGTTCTAGTCCCATCCCCAAATTCCCAGTGGAAATAAATATCATTCTTGTCCCATAGGCCAGTCTCTCTGGGGCTTCTGCTCTGTTTCTTGGCTTGTCCCCATGTTGCTCAGTACAGTTGGATTCCATGACTGGGTTAAAACTAGCAGAACCTTTATTTCTGCGGATGATGAAAGAAACAGAAAGCAGCCAGTTGGGCTTTCAGATCCCAGCTCACTGAGCCACTTTTGTACTTGTGAAGTGAGCAAAATTGATCTGGAAGCAATTGAGAGGAAAATAGGGACCATCAAGATGTCTTGTATAGGATTTTACTTTGCAAGGTAAAAGTGCCCTTTATAAATTCTCCTTGACTATAAATAGAAGGTATGTATCCCACTCCCCAGACATAAGTGGGTCTAGTGTGGTAGTAAACATAATAATCCAACAACCAACAGCCTCAATTAATTCTCTTTGCAATTTCTAGTGGCTGGGGAAGCTTTTATCTAGCCGGCTTCATCCATTCGAGGCAATTTCCCCGTTATTCAAGCCAGCAAATTGCCTGTTTCTATCTGTCTTTAATGCAAATCTTTCTAATTTTAACACATCTGCAATTTTATAAAGTCATTAGTTTTAATTAATAGATAAGGCTATTCTGTTATTCACGGTATTAACTCCAGTTGAGATGAAGAAGACAGAACTAACATGCAGTTTTATGTCTTAAGTAGGAAATTCTTCAGAAGCGTTGCAATTAAAGGCAAGAAAGGGATTTGTGTTTATTTGGCCGGTAAGTGGAACTGCAGAGCAAAGTATCCCTCCAAAATTCTGTGGGACTTAAGCAATTTCAGATGTGCAATTAGTTGCTGCCAAAATGTTTTGCATTCCTTGTTTTGTTTATACACAGTTGGAAACAGAGACCATTGGGGAAGATGGATGCTTAGATATGTATTGCTGCAGGAGGGATGGAGGATAAAGGGAAGAGGGCATAGGTTTGGAAGTGGAATGAAAGAAGTGACAATTTTTTCTTGCTGAGTTTCTTTAATGTGAAAGTTGAGCCCCAGTAATGATGAAGACTGTGAAATCTTGCCAGGACTAGTGAGGCTGAATTTGGGAATGGTAGAACTGGGCAAAATCTCAGGGCTTCAGCTAAAGGGATGTGCCCCAGAAATGGGCAACTGTTTTCTGTATTTGCAGATCTCACTGACGTATGTGTCCCCACTTTACACCTTCCCCTCGCAGCCAGGTTGTGTTTGACTAGTGACGGTGATAAGAGTGTCTCCAAGGCCCAAAGAAGCATAAAGCATCAGTGTTTGCTGGGGGAAATTATTTCTGTGTAAGGAGAGATGGTGATTAAGGATGGGTTCACCTGGTCCTCGGTATCAGGTCATATTCATGCCCTTCAGCATCTGAACCAGGAGTCTGCCTACACACTGAGCCCTTGTGCTATCTCAGCCACCAGAGGGCACGGTTAATGAGCTAACATTCTGCTCAGTAGGGGGCAGCTGTACATGTGTGCATAAACCACTGTGTTATAGTGCAGAGGAGTCCCTGCAAGCCCTCCTGAGCAGTTACCCAGGCAGGCATCCCTGTAGAGTTCCCTAATTCACTTTCACAATGTCAGGACTAGTTAGCAGGAGACACTGAGTTCTCCAAAATACCACTATGCAGAAGTGCAGCCGCATCGCAAATCAAAGCCCTGGGACAAAATGAAGACGCAAAATCCCCACACAAAGCACTATCAGACAAGTTTAGTCAACAGACACATCTGAGGACATAAACTAACCCCAATTTCACCAGTTTCCTTCAATTTAATCAAGAGGAACTACAGCAGCCTTTTCCTCATGGGGTGTAGTCGTGTTAGCTATTAGGCTTGCGTCTGGTTTGCATGTAGATAGGAGACCTCAGGTGGTGCAGTGTTTCAACAGGTGGTGATCTTGGGCCAATTTTTGATCTTGTTGCACTCAATGGCAAAGATTGCACCAAAATAAATCAATAAATTCCCCAAAGTTTAAGCCTGAATTAATTTTGCAGAACAAAAGGCGACATGGTGATGACAACCCAGCTGGCGGCTCTGAAGTGCGAGCGGCGCCACCCATTGCTTTGGGCCACTTCCCATTCAAAGAAAAAAATCTGCAGTGCAGTAGGATTAAGAAGGTGCTTTGCAGTTTTTATGCTCCATTAAGTGAATATAAAGCAGCACTTGGAGTTTGACAAAGCGAGATAAGTTCCCTGTTGGAATCAGGCCTCTGTTACGCAACAGGGAGAGATTGAGTGGAAGTTCAGAACTCACAAACTCCCCTCAAAGTCTATCAGCTCTTCGATACTGACCAAAGAGAGTGAAAGGCTGGGAATGTCAGGCACAGCTACGAGGGACTTGGTCAAGGACTGGCTCCAAACTTGACGGACTCCCCTAATCCACTGGTCATTATATAAATGTGTGTTTCCCCAAACCGAAAGCTTTGCTTCCAGGAGCAAGGTGTGGTAAGCATGGACCTTAGTCAAAGGGGGGTGGAGCTTTCTTCCCAGAGGGCCGAGCCGTGCATGGCAGGGCCAGGCTTGGCGCCTTTCTGATTTTGCGAGGCAGTGGGGCAGCTGCATGCCACTTCCTCCCATCTGTGACCCACTGAGCACACAGAGTGGGGAGGAAGGAAATTCACTATTCAACCCAGGGAGGGCCAGGAATTGAAATTTGCATATGAATGTTGAGCATACGGACATCTGATACTTTCCAGTAGGAATAAATTGAGGCACATGTGTGAGAGAGAGGCTGAGGGAGCAAATGCTTTCACTTGATTAGAGTCCAACTCAAAATGACATTCTCCGGTCTCCCAAGTTCCCTTTACAGGGCCCAGTCTGACATTTAGAGGCTGGAGACTGTAGAAAGCGTTACCCGTGTCTGTGATCTTAAATAGCTCTCGAGGCAGAAGGAAAATACACCCCCACCTTGAGCCAGGACTGCTTTATTAGAGGCAGAACCATATGGCTGCTAAAAATAGGTAGCAGGTATTGTAGCAACAGCATCAGCAGCCCAAACAGAAAACGGATGCAGAAATGACTGTTTGGAGACAAACACGAAGAGTCATTAGAGAACACAGCACCGCTCTGTCATTACAGACATGGAAACACTAAATAGGGGAACCGTAACTAAGCACTAACAGCAAAGCATCAGTTCATATATTGTCTGGCTGCACAGCACTCAGCAAACAGAAGCTATCCTGGAGCAGGAAGGGTCTAGGCCATTTTCTCTAGCACAGGGCTTGATCCTGCAAGGTGCTGAATGCTCTTGATTCCCATTGAAAGCAATGGAAGTTGCAGTTGCTCAGCAATCGCAGTTCTCCAGTGTGGCACCTGATCCTGCAAGTTGCTGGGTGCCCTCACTAGGGACGCTATTAAGGTCATGCAGACCTTGCCGAATAGGGCACCTAGGGAACCCAACTGCACCCACCCCACCCCCAATACTGCAAGATTACAAGGCAGAAATGGATGTTAAGGGTAGTGGGGCCTGGACAAAGGGCAGTCTTACAGCATTTATTGACTGTAGCCATACTCGTATTTCTGGTGGAGGCAAATTCCAAAGATGAGGCCTGCTACCCAAACCACCCTGATCCTGCCTCCCTCAAGCCTTTCTCTTAGGGTAGTTCGCTTACACATGAAAGCAGATGATTTTAGTGGGTCTGAGATGGACATTGGGTCTCTGAGGCAATAATAATAATACATAGCACTTTTTATCAGTGCACCTCAACCTGCTTTACAAACAAGGTCAGTATCATCATCCCCATTTTATAAATAGGGAAACTGAGGCACCAGGAGGGGCAGTGACTTGCCCAGGGTCACCCCACTAGTGAATGGGAGACCCAGGAAGAAAACCCAAGTCTCCTGACCCCCAGTCTAGTGCTCTGTCCACTAGGCAATACTGCCTCCATAGGTGCTTAGGCTTTTGTAGCTAATAACGAGCACCTGGGCTACTCTCCAGAAATTGACAAGCAGCTGGTTAGTTAAATTCCATGGATTACAGACCCCTCTGACTGGGCAGACAGATGATCTGAACTAAGAGAGTTGCATAAATGTAGCCACTTCCTTAAAATGCTTCCTGAGGCGAGACATCACCCTCCTGCTGACGGAAGTGGTGGGACCGTCTGTCTTTGTGAGTGCTGTTGTTATCTGACGGATACGTGCATAGGGAGGATTAAGATCAATGGCTTGTGAACTTCCTGACCATGGTTCGCTAGTGTTGGGGGTGGGAAGCAGTGCTGATAAATAACACAGTCAATTTGAAACTAAATGAGGGCAACACACATTTTGCTTGGTTTTAGGGCAGCCTGGTCAACTTGCTGGGAGCCTAAGGGCTGTACTTAATATTTAACAGAGCCGGTTGCAGTCACCTTGTTCAGTGTGGAGCTGTAGTCCATAGAGACTCCAAGTCCCAGAACGCAATGTTTCATCACGCTCTGGCCCTTTTCTCATAGCTTTCATTATCACCCTTTAGTTACCATGCCCTCAAATACCAGCCTAGGATCAGTGTGTGGTAAAGCAGAGGGCTGGAAATCAGGAGGATTGGATTCTATTCCTGGTTGTATCTCAGAATGGTTGCGTGAGCACAGGCAAGTCACAGTCTCTCGCTTCCCCTGAAGCAAAACGGGGGACCCTCTCAGGAGGCTGGGATACTTCATTCACGGATGTTTGCAAAGCCTGTTGAGCTGCTTGAATGGAAGCCAGGGCTAAGTCCTGTTAAGCTGTATTTGCTCCACAGTGGGCACTGATTTCCAGAACACTGAATACTCCCTTTTTTCCCTACCCATCAGGTACTTTTCAGGTTCTATTTCTACTAGGTTGGCTAGAGACTAGTGCCCCAGAAGACTCCACTCACTGACTGATGAAAAGCATTAGAAAGATTAGTCATGCAGACCAGGCAAGGAGGTGCAAGCATTCTCCAGGAAGGCCTGTTAGGAGCTAGTGAGGTGTGGCCGTGTCATAACTATAAAGGGAAGGGTGGCAGCTCTCCTGTGTACAGTGCTATGGAATCCCTCCTAGCCAGAGACTCCAAATCCTTTTACCTGTAAAGGGTTAAGAAGCTCGGGTAACCTGGCTGACACCTGACCCTAAGGACCAATAAGGGGACAAGATACTTTCAAATCTTGGGGGGGGATTTTTGTTTTGTGCCCTTTGTTTAAGGGGTTGTTCGCTCTTGGGACTGAGAGGGACCAGACCTCAATCCAGGTTCTCCCCATCTTTCTAAACAAGTCTCTCCTATTTCAAACTTGTAAGTAAAAAGCCAGGCAAGGCGTCTTAGATTTACTTTGTTTTCTCAACTTGTAAATGTACCTTTTACCAGAGTGTTTATCTTTGTTTGCTGTACTTTGAACCTAAGACAGAGGGGGGTCCTCTGAGCTCTTTAAGTTTGATTACCCTGTAAAGTTATTTTTCATACTGATTTTACAGAGATGATTTTTACCTTTTTCTTTAATTAAAAGCCTTCTTTTTAAGAACCAGACTGATTTCTCCTTGTTTTAAGATCCAAGGAGGTTTGGATCTGTATTCACCTGGAGTTGGTGAAAGGAGGGTGGGAGGAAGGAGGGGGGATGCTTAATTTCCCCTTGTTTTAAGATCCAAGGGGGTTTGGATCTGTGTTCACCAGGGAATTGGTGAAAGGTTTCTCAAGGCTTCCCAGGGAGGAAATTTTTGAGATGGTGGCAGCGGACCAGAGCTAAGCTGGTAGATAAGCTTAGAAGTTTTCATGCAGGCCCCTACATTTGTACCCTAAAGTTCAAAGTGGGGATACAGCCTTGACAGGCCCTCAGAAGGTTTGAGTTTGTACTGATTTGAGGTTTGGGCTATGGTTTGAATGGCCCAACCAAGACTCCAAAAACTGTATAAGAAATCTGTTCCGGGAGCTGCCACTATTGTCCTAGGGGTAACTTCTCACCGTATTCCCTTTCTGGAGACATTTGTGTCTTTAATTTCAGACACAGCCTGCAACGTCCACTGCTTGTCTGAGTCCTTGCCACAGGGAGATGGAGCAAAATCAGTGATAAGCAGAGGGCTAGAGAATGCACTTGACAAATTCAATTAAATATAAGGCCTTATATGGTCCTCATCATTGAAATATCTGAGAACCTTCCAACAGTGCCTTAAACAACACAACTAACATCCGTCACATGTTTATTTCCTCAGCCTTTCCCCAGGGGAAGAAGTATGCACGGTGGAGTCTTTTACTTTAGATTTTTATTTGCACACACACACACACACACACACTCACTCTGCTTGGCCTTTTGGAGGGCAGAAAGGAAGAAATGGCTCACAATACAGACATGTCCCTGTGGTCAGTTGTCACCAGGGAGGAAAACAGGCCCAAAACATAGGGCACAGAAACAGTTAAAACAATATTTTGGTTACAAAAATAATCACAACACTGCCAAGGGAAAGTGACATATAGAAGGCTGGGTGGAGCTGTGGCATGAGAGTGTAAGGAGGAGGTTAGAAAACAAGAAATTGCATATGCCTATCAGGTCACCAGGCTACGTGTTTGGATGGATGGGTGCGTGGGTGTATCCCACAGCTCAGACTCATACCAAGCAGGGCCGGCTCTAACTTTTTTGCCGCCCCAAGCAGCAAAAAAAAGCGCCGCCCCACCGTAACACTCCCGCCGAGCGCCGCGCCGCCGAACAATCGCCGCCCCCCGCCGCGCTGCGGAACACCCCTCACCCCCCGCCGAGCGCCGCACTACCAAACATCCCTGCCCCCCGCGGAGCGCCGCGCCGCCGAACAGCCCCCGCCCCCCCGCCGCACTGCGGAACACCCCCTGCCCCCCGCCGAGCTGCCGAACACCCCGCCCCCCGTGGAGCGCCGCACCGCCGAAACCCCCGCCGAGCGCCGCTGAACACCTCCGCCTCCCACGGAGCGCTGCACTGCTGAAGCCCCCCCCTCCCCCCGCGGAGCACCGTGCCGCCAAACACCCCCCGCCGAGCGCCACGCTGCTGAACCCCTCCCCACGGAGCG
>NW_020664746.1:705395-754011 GCF_002925995.2 Terrapene triunguis | reverse complement strand
CGAGCGCCGCCGCCCGCCCCCCGCCGCACGCCGCGCCGCCGAACGACCCCCGCCCCCCGCGGAGCACCGTGCCGCCAAACACCCCCCGCCGAGCGCCACGCTGCTGAACCCCTCCCCACGGAGCGGCCGCGCCGCCGCACCCCCTCTCCCGCGTACAGCGCCGCCCGAACCCCCCCCCTCCCCCCCGCCGAGCGCCGTGCCGCGCTGCCCCCCGCCACTCCAAGATTGGCCGCCCCTTACCAGGTGCCGCCCCAAGCACGTGCTTGGTTGCCTGGTGCCTGGAACCGGCCCTGATACCAAGGGCCTGCGGTGCCCAAGGCAATGCAGTAAGTCCCTTGGCCCGCGCCGCTTCCAGCAGCTCCCATTGGCCCGGAGCAGCAATCCGCGGCCAGTGGGAGCCGCGATCGGCCAGACCTGCGGATGGGGCAGGTAAACACACCGGCCCGGCCCGCCAGGGGCTTTCCCTACACAAGCGGTGACCCCTGTTTGAGAAACCCTGCATTAGAGTGTGCTGCACAATATTGATACATAGCACTCTACAGGAAGCAAACATGGTTAGGGCTTGGATCAGCAGAAAGCTAACACCATCATCTTTCATTTTTAATATTCTTTATAAAGTCCTGGCCCTTGTGTGGTTTCCACTGTTACAACCCAACATCTGCTGTGCTGGTAGAACCTGAAGTCTTTACTCCCTGAAGCTTATTCTGGTCTCCTTCGTGATTAGCTTCTTGTGCCCATATTCCAACCATCGGGGCAGCTGTGGTGGGACTCACGCCCCTTATACTTTGACAGGAAACAGGAACAGAGCATTAAGCTTTGTAGTGCTCCCATCTATGCGCCTAGCCTGTGATACAGAGAATTCAGTGCAAGGATTAAGCTTGTGCTGGATCATCAGTGAGAGTTGCAGGAGTGGAAAAGATAATGATTAGAACAGGAGAAAAGTAAAGGGGGTGAGATGAACAAGCCCTTAGACAAGCACTGACCAGAGGTAAAGAATTGGAGAGGAGTGCTATGTCATGCTGGAGGAGACAGCCGCGCACACTGGCATCGAGTTCTCCCACTGCCCCTGGTTTGCAAGCAAGGTATTAAATGGCATCTTACAACAACTGTGGGGGGTGAGGAGGAAACCTAAAAAGATTTCCCAAGTTGTGGTTGACCAGCCCCGGTAACGGGCTAATGAAGGTCCCTTTAGACAGCAGTGCAATGACAGTGCTCAAGTGGCAAGCCACAGGGCAGCCATTAGCTGTTCAGGCACCAATACCTGGGGGTTGCATTTCAATTCTGCCAGCCTCACACATCCAAAAATCGTAAGTCAGGCCCCAAAAAGTCATGAGATTTTGTACAAACAAAAAACAGTGCATGTGGGGCTCTCTGTCTTTGCCTTCTGAGCCTTTCGGTCGCACTCACTTTCAAGCTTTTCTCTGCAACTGTGAGGGCCAGAATTGTCCTTTTTTTAAATGGAAGACGAAGTTCTCATGTAATCTCTAGCCTTGCAGCTAAGCCCTCTTCCAAATATCATGAGACTCTCCAGACTTGGCATCACTGGGATTCGGCTAGTGATCTAGAGATGGAAAGCTCCCTATTACATTGCATTTCTAGTCTAGACAGGTTCTTACACCGTGTTTTTCTCCATCACATCTGAGCTCCTTCCATCAGTGCATTAACTGATATGACTAACATCTTAGGGTATGTCTACACTGCAATTAAAAACCCCGCGGCTGGTTCATGCCAGCTGACTCAGGCTCCCGGGGCTCGAGCAAAGGGACTGTTTAAATGGAGTGTAGACATTCGGGCTCAGATAGGGTGACCAGATGTCCCGATTTTGTAGGGACAGTCCCGATATTTGGGGCTTTTCTTTATATAGGCACCTATTACCCCGATTTTTCACACTTGCTATCTGGTCAGCCTAGGCTCAGATAGGCTGAACTTCTACACTGCAGTTAAACAGCTCCTGAGCCCTAGCCCCGTAAGCTGGCACAGGCCAGCCACAGGTGTCTAATTGCATTCCCTGCCTTCCCTAGGACTCTGCAGGTGGGGGGGGTGTTTCTGAGCCCCGTGGGCACCTCTGCTACTGTAGGGTTGCCAGAGCCTTCTTTCTATAGTAGAATTTCCTTGATACATAGCACCCCAGATGGCCACTTTAGTCTGTGTCTTCAGCTGTCCCTGCACCCTGTCCACGTTTCCTTTTGAGCTCGCTGAGGGCTGAACAGCACCTTTCCCCTTACAGTTCCACAAACTGTATTATGGACACTGAAGAGCAAGGCCCCTGAGAATTTCCAGTGCCTCAGTTGATAGTCCCACCCATTACACAGGGCACAAGGCAACTTACAGCATGTCTACATCCGCGGTTTTAGCATGACCATAGCTATGCTGACGCAAAACTTCAATGCAGAGGCGCTGGTTTCACACTGGGGTACGTTGCATTGGTGGAGTGCATCTACACTGGGTGCAAAAATCCCCATGTAGACAAGCTCTTAAGAGCTGTACAGTCTGTCCTGTTCACGCCTGGAAACCTCAGCTGGCACGTTGACAGCTGCTGGCAGGATCTGTGCAGCTTCCTCGTCTGCCTCCTTAATTATGCTTCATTTTAACCCTGATGCTTAAAGATAGGGCTTGACCAGGATAACTATTACTCACTCTCCCACTCTCTTAGCTGCTGTTCTGAAGAGAGGTGGGGTCCTCTCATGGCATCTGTATAACCAGCTCGCTCCAGTTTGGATACCAATGGAGCATGATGCCCTAGGTCCCATTATGTTGTGGTTCTCCCTACCTATCTACTATATGCACATACTTGCATGTTCTTTATTTACAAGGGACAGGAGCAGTTCTGTTGTCAGAACAGCCCAATGAAAGATGATAACGTGCCGCCCGATAAGAATTCTAATGCAAAGCACCAACTTGCTGGGGTTTCACAGTCATTTGCACTTTGCACACATTATAATTTCTTTTCCCAACTCTCCATCCTTGATATAATTCCAGGGCTCTAAACAGTTTCTCTTCTTGTTTTTGCTGTCAGTGGCACCACGAACTGTTTTCCCTGTCATCGCATTTGTCATTCCAGCTCGTTAATAACGAAGCATTTGTATGAATCAGTCAAAGAAACATTTTGGAGAGGGGAGGACAGTTTCAAAACGGAGATGTTTTCGTTATGCTACTGACATGATAAATCTGGTAATATTGGCACTGATTGCTGTAAAGAACGTCAGGCGTTAGGCAATATGCAAGCAAGGCAATCACTGCATTGCCTAGGCTGGTTAGTATACAGGCTTTAACCCTGTGCCTCCCTTGCAGAGAAGCTATATACCACATTTGCAGCCTCTGGCTTCTGGAGCTGGCTGGGAACCAGTGCAGTCCTCTGTAGGTTAGAGCAGCCTCTAACTCATACCAGGTACACAGTCCCTGTACAGAATAGCCTAGTGGTTCCTAAGCTGTGGTCTGCGGGAGGGCTGGAGAAAGCTGCTTGGTGACCTGCTACTTGTTTCCAACTGTTACATCACATTAAAGCAGGGATCAGCAACCTTTGGCACGCGGCTCTCCAGGGTAAGCACCCTGGCGGGCCGGGCCGGTTTGTTTATCTGCTGCGTCCGCAGGTTCGGCCGATCGCGGCTCCCACTGGCTGCGGTTCGCCGCTCCAGGCCAATGGGGGCTGCGGGAAGCGGCCGCCAGCACATCCCTCGTCCCCCGCCACCCCCATTGGCCTGGAGCAGCGAACCGCAGCATTAAAGGTAGCCAATCCCTGCATTAAAGGTAGCTAAAAATACACTGAATACTTTCCTGCTATTATTTTCTGTGTAAGCATTAGGCACAGGAATGTTATGCAGTCATGAATGAGAGGGAGTGTGGGTTCCACATGGCCATGAATGAGAGGAGAGTTGGCCATGTGCCAAAGTCTTTATTAAGATGTGGTCCATCCTATGAAATGCCTGAGAACCCTTGGAATGGTCCTTTAAAGTAACTGACATCTTTTTTCAGGAAACTCAGCTGTGGAACATTTTTGATGTACTTTATACAGGAAACATGGCCTTTGTGTGTGAGACCCTTGAGAGAGTCCATCTCAGAAATCGCTGACTAGCTCTGGGGTAATGCTGAAACACTGATAGCCTGCTGGAGAGCTTTGCTGGGGCGGAGTTTGCATGGAGCTTATCACAACTGGAATTCTCTCCCTCGTTTCAGCTAAACTCGACTGAATCCATCTCCTAAATAACTCTCAACTCATCTCTGACTCCTTCCTGACTAGTACTGCAGACTAGAGCTTGATGAACTGATTGCAGCAAACAATTTTCCAGAGAGTTTAGACTGGTGACAGGGCATACAAGTCTTTTGGTCTCAGGGGGCCCCACACTCCAGCACCCCAGTGCTGCCCTAGGATGACAGTGACCTGCTGCTTGGCAGTTAATTGCCAGCCAGAGTTCAGAGGCAGTTAAGTGAGACACTTCCAGCTGGGAGTGAAATCAGGATGGCTAAGGGAGACTGGGGGATTATGCTGACCAGAAGCCAGGACAGGGAGCTGGGAAATGCTCAGGGTGAACAGCTGTTTTCAGCATTCTCCCAGCTGCACTCCAAACAAAGCTGAACCATGACTTGCTATGTGTTTGTGCCTTGATCCTAACGGCACATTACCATAATGCAAATAAGGAGCTCTATGTTAAAGCAGCAACATACATAGTGCAAACTTCTCCTTTGAGACTCCCTTCAGGTTGTAGCCACTAAGATGTTCTCTACACTAGGAAACTTTTCTGACAGTGTCCCACCATCGCTACCACCAGTGCAGCTGCTGGCGGTCATGATGGTGGAAGTGTAGAGGGGCTGGTGGCTGCTGGCATTTTAAGCATTGTATTATGCAGATTTTCTCCAAGAAGGGTTAGAAGACATGGTGCTTAAAATGCCAGTGCCTTCCTGGATCTCTTTCTGAGCTAGGACTTGTATTCCCTGGTGGAACTGAACTGATGGTGGGAAATGTGGAGCAAAAGGCCAGGTGCAGACATGTCCCTAGCTAGACCGAGGCAGACAGTCCTTGCACATGTGTTTGGGAGAAGGAGGAAAGAGAGCTACTGCTCTACCAAAAAATAGCAGCCACTCCACAGCTCAGAGCTGCAGGTACCATGTGGATTAAAACATAAGGGAACAGGCAGGTGCCAAGTGGGTTTTTCCCAGCAGTGCCTGGGGAGCTCAGCTCAGAATGCTGTTTTGGAGACTTCCGCACAGAACCTATATATAACCCTCATGAGCTCGCGGGTGTGTACCGTGCCTCACTGGGACAAGACGGAGCCCAGCCTCTCCCACAACACACAGTCTCACTGTCAGTAAAGGCCTTTTAGGGGCACTCATGTTCATTCTGTCAGGAAAGGCAGGAGAAGTGACTTTCAAAGAGGGAACAAGAGGCAGCTTTTGGGGAAGTTCACCAACTCCTGTTATAACCCCATGCCCAGCTGGCGTCAGTAAAGTGACTGTGTGGCATGCCTTGAACTGTATCACATGGAAATCCTTGTGTCACTGCTTGGACAGCCGTAAACTTTGTCTCCTTCTCTCCTGTCTCAAGCCCGTCCCCCAAAACACAGTTCATGGCTAGTAGAGACTTCTGATATGTATCATTTTTATGTATTATTTATGTCTTATCGTTAATTTTTTTTAAAGAAACCAAATTGAACCCATCCAACCATGCACATAGCTGGTCTATATAAATACCGCTGATGTCTAGGATCAAAAGGCACTGGACAGACTCCCATTGACTTCAATGGGCTTTGAATCCGGATCTGGCACAGAGATCAGCCCATCCTAATGGGGAGCGAGTGTTGACTGGATGACCTAGGCCCCAGCCCCATCATCCTGGTTCTGTTTCCTGAGTACCAGCCACATCAAAGTGTCATAGCAAATTGTTTGGGCTGAGAAGAAAACAGTGATGTCACATGTTAGAACCAAAGTCTCTGGCCTTATTCCCCGATGCCTCTCACACACTCACAAAACATTTACTAGGTGTTAATACCATAACTTCCAAGATCAACTAAACCTCCAAGCCATAGAACCCTAGAAATGTAGGGCTGGGAGGGATGTCCAGAAAGCATCTAATCCATCATCCCATGCTGAGGCAGGATTAAGTATATCTAGACCATCCCTGACAGGTCTGTGCATTCTTCTAGTCTAACCTGTTCCTGAAAACTACCAGTGATGGGGATTCAACAACCTCCTTGATCCCTCTTTGGAAGTCACTTCTTCTCCTTTCTCCTGCCTTTACTGACAGAATGGACCTGCGCACCCCTAAGGTCTTTTCTGATAGTGAGGCTGTGTGTCGGGGAGGGGCTGGACTCCATCTCATCCCAGCAAAGCTTGGTACACACCAGACCAGCTACCAGCAAGCTCGTGAGGGTTATTAAGGAAGTACTTCTTCACACAACACACAGTTAACCTGTGGAACTCGTTGCCAGGGGATGTTGTGAAGGCCAAAACTATAGCAGGGTTCAAAAAAGAACTAGATAAGTTCATAGAGGATAGGTCCATCAGTGGCTATCGGCCAGGATGGGCAGGGATGCAGTCCCATGCTATGAGTGTCCCTTGTGTCTGTTTGCCAGAATCTGGGAGTTGATGACAGGGGATGGATCAGTTGATGATTGCCTGTTCTTTTCATTCCCTCTGAAGCACCTGGAATTGGCCACTGACAGAAGACAGGATACTGGGCTAGATAGACCATTGGTCTGACCCGGTATGGCCATTCTTATGTTCTCCCTAGATAACCTGTTCTAGGGCTTAACTATCCTTATAGTTTGAAAGATTTTCCTAATTTCTAACCTAAATCTCCCTTATTGCAAACTAAGCTGATTACTTCTTGCCCTACCATTGGTGGGCCTGGAGAACAATTGATCACCGTCCTCTTTATAACAACCTTTTATATATTTGAACACTATCATGTTCCCCCTCAGCCTTCCCTTCCCTAGACTGAACATGTCCAGTTCTTTCAACCTTACCTCACAGGTCCCGACTTCCTAGCACAGAGCTCTGTGTTCTTTAGCCCAACTGGTAATTTTACTCATGGGAGGGAGGGCAGGGGGTAGGAGCTGCCTAGATAAACTCTAGGGTTCCAAGCCCTAGTGGGAGTGAGTTTGCTTCTTACAAGCTTTAAAATTTTATCTTTTCTTTACTCTAAAGAAGGGCTAAGCTTTCGCCTCTGGGGGGATCCTGTAATTATTTTATCTCCAGTCTTGAGCCTTTGTTGCATTAGTAACAGCTACTCAGCACAGCGAGAGACAGCTTCCCTGAGGCAAGCGCTACTAAACTGTAATGTGACACTTGGCTTCGATGAGGGGTCAGGTTTGACGTCAGTGAGACATTGGCTCTCATCATGGATGATATCAATACACATGCACCTTCCCTCCCTGCCTCCGCCCCCTGGAGTGAGAAGTGAGCTAGTTTTGGAAGGAAGACAGTATGAAATCAAAGCATGGCTGAAGGACCGTCTCGTGGCTAAAGCACAGGGCTGGACGGTCAGGAGAGTGACTCCTGCTTTTGCAACAGACTCGCTGGGTGACCTTGGGAGTGTCACTTCCACTCGCCATGCCTCAGCTTCCTCCTTTGTAGAATGGCGTTAATGCTACTTACCTCATGGGGATCGTAAAGCTTAATGAAGGGATCAAGTAATTTGTCTATCCGTCTATGGAGGTACAGTACTACAGAGGAGCAAAGCAATCAGGTTATAAATCTCATGTGCAGGAAGATGATTTGGTTTTGATTGTAATTATATTTCCCTTCAAAGCAGGGGAGAAATGGTGGTGCTCCGAGAGGGCTCCCTGGCATTCCTCCACACCACCCACTCTCTAGACCCAACACCGTCCTTCCAGCCAAGGAATGTGGACCAGGAGTCCCATCAGAACTGTCAAGCCTGCTCCCTGTTCAACCACAAGGGGCACCACTGAGCAATGCCAGGGTCTGCCTCCACTGTCTCAAGAGCTAAGTAGGTTGCAGATGGAGGAGAGAGAGCAGGAATTGGACTTACCTATACCTCCCGCTGTGCAACGCAGAGCTCTTTTTTTTTTTACTGTTTTTTGCTATTTGCATTTAGCCAGCAAAGCCTTGAGTGGATCCTGGCCTGTAGGCAGTTGCATGCATACAGTACACATGCAACCTAAGCCTTATTTATATTGGAAGAGGACCTCGGGGGACCTGCCATTTCACTCTCCTAGCAGTGTGCACAGTGCACTCCTGGTGAAATTAACAAATTAGAGACTCCAGGAACAACGGCTTGTTAGTGAAGCAGCACTGCCAGCCTCAAGCCTTCAAAGATCAGCAGCCAGGCCCCAAAGAGTCAGGAGATTGGCTTAAAAGTCATGGGATTTTGAAAACAATCCAGTTAGGTTCTTTTTCTTGCCTTCTGTTATATGAGCCTTTGTGATGTACTCAGGTCACATTTTCAAGCTTTTCTCTGCAGCCACGAGGGCTAGAAACTTATCTCTTTTTTTTTTTAAATGAAAGCTGAGATTCTGCCATAATCACTTGACTCCAGGAGCTGGGGCTTAATAAAAAACACCAAGAGGCTTGTGATATAATCATGAGAGTTGGCAGCATGGACCTCCTGGGACACAGGCAGGGCCTAATTCTATTCTCATTCTCCCTGGTTTGATGCCTGTGCAACTCCACTGACTTTAGTGGCCTCCCCGATGCAGAGTTGTGTGACTGAGAGCAGGGTTAGGCCTACAGTCTGGTCTGTCACTTTGGTTCTATTCCCCTGGGGCTCCCCTCCCAACACAGAGCGGTTGTGAAGCTGGTGCTGTGACTGGCACCCAAAGCAGAGTTGGCTTCTGTTTGGAAACCACAGAGTGTCTTGTTGACGTCAGCCCCAGGCAAACCTGCAGGATACAGGGCTTGTTAAATAAACTGCTTGCAAAGGGCTGGGAAGCGCTCAACAGACAGATTGCTGTCACTTCTAGCAGAGTGACACTGACATGGATAGACAGGCAAAGTGAGGACAAGAGGGAGGAATACATATATACTTTATACTGATTCCATTGCAGCCCGCTCAGCGATCAGACACGACATGAGTCTGTCAACTCAAATGCTACAGGAGCAATGTCACGTGGCACCCCACGCCAGGTGGAATACACCGGAAGCAACAGTGGTGTTGGTGACCGGATCTTGGAAACAAAGGGGCCGTAGGGCCCAGAGTCTAATCTCACACTTCTAAGCAAGCTGTAAAGCTGGCAAAAAGCAGTCTCCAATGTCAGTGTCCTGCCAGTTTCCTGGATCGTTTCCAGTCCGACTTTCACCAGGGCATAGTACACAACCAGCACACATTGCTCTGTTGGGTGACCTCCTCCTGTCCATTGACTAGTGATTACATCCATATTCACCCTGCTGGGCTTTCCTGTGGCATTCCGTACCATTGAGCAGCAAATACCCTCCAAGAAGCATCAAGGGTCAATGGAAATGTCTTGAAACGGCTCAGGTCCCTCTTCGCTGACCAAACCCATAGGGCCCTGTGTATTGTGTGAGCAACTGCTTCTCTCCCTCCAAAGCCTTCACCCACAGAGTCGCTCCTTCCCCGACCATGACAGCTCACGACAGCTGCAACGACGTTGTCAATCCACAGAGTGAGACTGGTGAGTGCAGGAGACTGAACTTTCACAGCTGGTTGGCCTAGGATGATCATGGAGCTCACTCCTGGAAGAGACCACATGCCTCAGTCCAGGAACAAATGCAAAACTCATTTATTTCACTTAGCTTTCACCCAATCTTCTCTTCAAATGTTCACACACATACAAAACACATAGACACGACATGCTCACACTAGGTGAATAAAACAAAACCATCCTCCAAACTCATCCAGCTATTTCTCCTCCAAGTTGGGATGGGGAAGACAGGGCTATTGTTGTTGTTCTCTTTAAATGCTCAGAAGCACTCAGATACTGCAGTGATGGGACCATATCAGACGGAGAAGAGATGCAGAGCAAAATGGACAGGCTATCAGACCCACATGGGGCAATGGTGTATCACCAGGGGCCTAGAATCCTTCTTGGGTGGCTGGAGAACTAAGCACTATGAGCCCCATCTGGGAGGCATCCGGGGGCTGACAGGCAGGGGAGTCCATGAGAGGTTCTTTCTCTTCCATGCATATTTCCCAAATCACTGCCTCACCTTCTGGAGACAGTCCTGTGTGCTGCCTCTTCCTAACCACAGCACGTCCACCTGCTCATTGGTTACCAGTGCTAGGTGCCTGCCCTGCGGTGGCTCAGTGGGTCCTTCTCTCCCACCATGCGTACCAGCCTTCTCAGACAGACCCTCTGTATGGACACGGCATCAGCTTTACTTTATGTGCCCCATCAGCCCTCTCCAACAAAAGTACTGATGGGAAGACCACGCAACACCGTGTTCTCCTCTTTGGCGATACAGGGCTCAATTCATCCCTTCGGTGGAGTTACACCAGGGAGGAATCAGTGAAGGTGCGATGGCACATGTTCAGCACTGGGGCGTGTCTGTCAGACGAGAGTGACAGTGTTAATGTCTCCGACCCTGGCTCATTGCTGCACACGCTCTTTGGCTGGGCTTTGACTGCGAGTGTGTCCCAACTTAGTCGCCCGGAGGGAAGCCAGCTGACAGTTGTGGGCCTCCAGTCCCCGGGCAGCATTTCATGCTGCCCATCGGCCAGTTCTGATAAAGGACTGATCCAATCACCCGAACTCAAGCACAGCCCACTTCGGAGTCCCCACCGTCCTACATGGCTCCCCCTCCGCCATGCACCACAGTTTTATTAGGCTGCACTTCCCAAGAGTCCGGAGAGATCTGAGATGTGTAAAGAACTCTGACCCAGAGCTGAGAAGCTACTTGAATCTCACGGCTATAGGTGCCCAGCATGCAGCAGACTGGGTTTACTCAGCACTCAATTGTCAGACAACAATTTTTAGTGGCTTTAGTGCTGGCTCAGCCCCGACAGTGTCCTTTGTTCATCCACAGAACAGAGAGCATGGATAGCTGCAGTGCAGACTTCATCCCACCCATTCCAGTGTGCCTCTCATGGACAGAGCCCACTAGCACGGGAGTTCAGTGCCCATGGCCTGTTCAGTCCTTGATCTCGCAAGATAGTTTAGCAACAACTGCCGTAGTAGTTTCCCAGATGCTTGTCTTAGGTGGCCCCATCCCCACAGTATCTGAGCTCTTCCTACTCATTCGTTTATTTATCCTCATCACACTCCTGGGAGAAAGGGAAGTGCTGTGATATTAGTTTACAGATGGGGGCACAAAAAAACTAAACGACTTGCTCATGGTCACATAGGAAGTCTGTGGCAGAGCAGGGAAGTGCTAAGCTAAGACCCTAACCACTCCATCTGTCCTGTCCATCATGGGCATCTATTCACTAAGAGCTGGACTGAGACCATGGAGTTCGTCCAATTTATTGCACTTAGGCCACTAAATGAGAAAGACTTTCCGCCACTACTGTGAACCTGCGCAGGCGTCAAACTGGTAACCTAAAGGCAAAGGGCTCTCCACAATATGAGCAATCCCCTGAACTAGCCACAAATGACACTTGTTATTCATTCAGTGATCATAAAAGGGGAGTTAAGAACTCTGACCCTATGGAACAGAGAGCAGGGATAAAGAGAAGGGGTTGTGACAACTAAACAGCAGGGAAATGCCAGCCCAGGAGCATTTTCTGGAGTTCAGCAGAAGTTATGAGTCTTCTCATTATTACCCTCAAGCAAAAGACCACTCCCAGGTCCTGCAAACTATTCCACAGTGGCTACTTTTCATGGTTTAGGGTGCCAAGAAGTGACCTGCAGCCCCCACTCACCCATTATCTGCAGCCAATACTTCCTGATTCAGGCACTGAAATAATTAAGTGACTGAGTGGGGAGACCATCTTGGGACCTTAGCCATGGGGTTCCTGGGTTGCCAAAACTGCTGAAAATAAGCTCAGGCAGGATGAGCCTTGCAGCACTCCTGATTTCCACAAGGTGGCAGGGTTGAGCGAGCACAGTTCGCCTACTGACTCCAGTAGTGCTATCCCACACAGAGCTCAGCCAATACATCTTTTATTAGACATTCAGAGCTCCAGCGCAACTCACAAATGGCCCATCTGGGCAGGTGATAAAGACAACCATTGTTAGTCAGGCATAGGAAAGGTCCGACCTGATCTCTGCTAGTCTCAACCACAGCCATTCTGCACCTGCTCCTCCTACACTCCACCTATGCACCTGGATGCTGTGGTCCTCCACATTCCCAGGCCCCCGGTTCCACAGTGGTCCCTTCTGTGGAGTCTGCTGAGTTCTCATTATACTGCCTTATTGAGGTGCTGATTCTACTTCACCCATTCATTTCCCACCTCCTCCCGCTCCTTTCCCCCCAGCACTGACTCGCCCTCTCTTCCCATTCCTTACTCCTGTAGCTTTACAGAAGCCCTCACCCTTGAAATTCTCCTCCCAGTTCAATTTTGTCCTTGGCTCTTTTGTCTCCCAAGCTCCCGCACCAAAGGCAGCAATTCCTCTGGCACCTCCTGCCCCTCCCCTTTTGAACAATCCTTGTCCCCATCAATTGTGGCTAGATTCTCACCTCTTTCAGCATTTCTCAGAGCGGGAACTCCCAAGGGGATCTGTACCTCCAAGAGGGAGGGGTTGTATAGCTCTATCTAGTTACCTACCTACCTGTGTCAGAGGCCTGTCCCCATGGTATCTAGATTCATCAGCCTTAAAACTTTTGGAACTGTGCTCATGCTTTGAAGACCTTGTGGGGAGGCTGCTGTTGATCTCTGCCAGGGTTGAGCCATAGCACCGCTTCTTTGAGAGTCACGGGGAGGTGGTCCTGAGCACAGCTGGCCAGGCTGCTATGGACTGACGGGCAGAAGCTGGAGCATTGCCGCCCCACCCCAGTGCAGAGAACCAAGCGCTGGCCCTACCCAGAAGGTCTCAGAGCTCAGTGTAATCACTAAGTGCTGCACCAGAGCTCTTCGGCGTGCCAGGTGTACCATGACTCAGAGGCAAGCGCTGAAGACAATTCATCTTCTGGGCCCTAAAGGTGCCAGCCCTGGTGGGTCTCGGTAAGCACTCAGAAACAAGGCTCAAGCGAGGGGATCTTTGCCTAGGGCTGGTAGGGAAGGGAAAGGTTGCAAATATCCCTAAGTGCAGGGACTTAAGCAGTGACACATAAAGGTAAATCCCAGTGGTTCCTGGCTTGGCTGCTGGGGGCAGTTCACGTGGGGTTAAGGCCAACCTAGCCTAGAGCCTGGGGTGACTGCTCCAGTCCTGTCTCTATTAAAGGTCAGTTTGTAACATGCAGTTTTCCAGGCCAGGATGAGTCCAAGGTGTGCCTCGCTATGGGGGCTCTGTGTCGGCCCTCTGCTGTTGAAGCAGCAGTGCCTAAGCAGCTCCTGGTCATGGGCTGCTCCTGCCACAGTGGTAGCCAGGCTACAAGGCCACCAGAGCTCCTGACTGAACACAATTGTCCTTGGCAAGCACAGTAATAGTAGCCCCTTCCCTGGCCTGCTGTCGAGGACACTTTTGCTGTAACAGGCTGCTGTCCTTTGAAAAGCTTGAGCTCCGGGCTAGCTCTGTGCCCCCAAGAGCACCTGACAGGCCCCTTTCTGCTCAGCCTGGAGGGTAGCCGGTGTCAGCATGGAAAGGATTGATGAAATGGTAGTTTCCTGCTTAGCTGGTGCTTCATGCTACGCACTGGCTCCACTCCCTCCTAGTCTAGGATGTATCCCATATCCACTGAGGGGGAACCTGGCAGGCTTCATTCACCTCGCTTGACCCCACCGTCATTCCTCTTGCAGTTGCTGCTGCGCACACATGGACACTGAGCCGCTACCTGAAAGAGCTACGTGCTGGCAGCACAACAGAAGCCTGCAGTTGAGGGCCTCCGCAATCAGCACATTGTGAAGAGCTGGGTACACACTGTACTGCCTGTGTGTGTGCGTGATCTATATACACCCCTCACTCCAGACTCCCTGCAGTACCTTGTCTTGCTTCATGAGGACTTAGAATCTATTGTGGGAAGGGAGAGGGGAAACGGGCTTCTCTCACCACTGAAAAGCAAAGCTTGTTTTCTTCTCCCCTTGGGTAAAGACCCTCTAGCCAATTCATTTTGATCCAATGGATTTAGGGCCCCATCCATCCCTCACACAGGCCTAGGTCCCATTCTTGTCTATCTGGGGTAAAAATTAAAGGGGGCATTTTCTGCCGCAAGCATTTAGGCCCACAGATTTGATCTGCTGTAAATTTGTTCTTATCCCCTGAGGAAATTTGTCTGAACACCCTAGTGAAAGGGTTAGCTTGGTAAGATGCTCACAGCCTGGCCCAGAATGGCACGACGCTCATTAGGTTTGGGAAAAGTTAGGGTTTGGTTCAAGTGCAAAACTCAGATCAGCTTTATTACAAGGTCTCACGGCCCTTTTGGATTCCAACCCTGTGAAATTTATGGTTTCAAGTCAAACTTGGTAACTTAGAAGGAACTTAGGTTTGAATTTGGTCCCACTGACCAGATTGTTTAATGACAAATAATAAACAATCCCCCCAATTTACTTTCAACCCCAACTCTGCAAAATTCAGAGGATTTTAACTCAAGATCACACCTGCAAAAATGTTTACACAAAACCTTTATGAATTGAAGCCTCTGGACTTTGTCCAACTCTGCTGAAAAGCAGAATTAAAATCCATCCCCCAGTGATGGAGAAATTAAAATGGCGCCATTTATTGGTCTGCTGTGTATCTCTGCAGCCCACAGAGCAGAGGGAGCAGAAGTTATCTAACAAACCTTAGGCCTGGGCTACATTTAAAATGCATACCAGCAGAGTTATGTTGGTTGGGGGTGTGAAAAACCACACCCCTAGTGACACAGCTCTGCCAACAAAAACCCCAGTGTAGCCACAGCCATGTCAATGGAAGAGAGCCTCTGTCGGCATGGTAAACGTAAGAGGAGATGGTGTTTCTACCCTGGCAGAACTCCTCTTGGCCTGTGCTCAGGGGCGGCTCTATGTGTTTTGCCGCCCCAAGCACGGCAGTCAGGCGGCTTTCAGCGGCGCGCCTGCGGGCGGTCCGCTGGTCACGCCGATTTGGCGGCATGCCTGCGGGAGGTCCGCCGGTGCGGTGCCTTCGGCGTCCCTGCCGCCGAATTGCCACCAAATCCGCGGGACCGGCGGACCTCCCGCAGGCACGCCGCCGAAGGCAGCCTGACTGCCGCCCTCACAGGGACCGGCAGGCTGCCCCCCGCAGCTTGCCGCCCCAGGCACGCACTTGCTGCGCTGGTGTCTGGAGCCGCCCCTGCCTGTGCTGCATCTACACTTAGGGGCTATGCCAACGTAGCTACGCTATCATGGGCTCTGTAGCATAGACATCGCAATGGTCCCCATGCCATGCTGACAATGATGACATCATTGGCAGAGCTGATGAGCGCGAGGAAGCAGCTAGGACAAAGCTCTGCTGGTTGATGCATCATCGTAACTGGATGAGGGTGGGACTGAATGGAAAAATGACTAAACCTGTTGTGAAAGAAGTGGCATCAAAGAGGGTGTTACAGACTGAAGAGCCCATGAAATCAGCTCCCAGTCAAGCTCATCTGATCCAGACCATCTATAGCTTAGGGGATCTGAGTGAATAGCAGGTGTGGTAATGAAAAGGCATTGGTAGAGTACACTGTAATGAGCCATGGAAGGGCCAGCTCCAAGCTGTTGTATTCCTTGAAATGACAGGGAGAGGAGGCAAGTAACTCGGGATGTGGTTTGCTCCAGGTGTGAATGCATAAATATTTAGGATGTTGTATAGCATCAATTATGCAATTTTCTCGTTTAATGTGTTAGCCTAGGAGTGAAAAATTGCATAAACACTGGATGAAAGATGAGAATCTCCTGCACATTAATAACTATAAAGTGTGAATCACAGCCCAAATCAAGGATAGAATGGCAAATAAAAAACTGAGTTTCGAAAGGGGTAACTGCAAAAAAGAAATATATGACTCCAATTGACGATGGGGCTGACAATGCATTCTGGGACTGAAATGCCATTAAAGATGCTGGCTGTAAAGCACATGTGGAATGCCTCTGAGAAGCAGGCACTGATAGAATATACATTTGGGCTTAAACATTACATAGGAGTGTGCTTTGCAAAGTGGCTGGACTTTGCAGGTTGGGCCCTTACCGCTAGGACCCAAGAGAAATAAATAACCTGTAAGGCCTCCTGTGTCATAGATTCGTAGATTTTAAGGCCAAAACAGACCATTAGAACATCTAGTTTGACTTCCTGTATAACATAGGCCACTAAATTTCATCCAGTTACTCCTGTATTGAGTTCAGTAACTTGTGTTTGGCTAAAGCCTGTCAGTTGGGAGGTGAAGTGGAATGAAATTGGATCACATACCTCAGATGTACAATTATTAAACTCCAACAATCCATGGTAATTTTGCTGTATATTGTGTGAAAAAATGCAAGACAGTCTGCAGTGGCAACCCATCCATCATTTTCAATATGTCTTTATTCTTCTAACTCTTTTAACTTTATTCTTCTAACTTGACTGGAGAGGAAAGAGTTTCTCTGATACAGGTCTGGGCATTACTATCCTGACTAAAGAAAATCTCATGAGACAAAAAAGCCTGACATTTTAAGATGATAAATTTATTTTACCTTGGGGTGACTTGATTTCAGATCCCTTAGACATGTGAAATGAGCTGGCTGGTCCCATCCTAATTTCCTGTGAGCAATTGTCCACCTAACATAATAATCACAAGACCTGGCATCATTTGGCAATCTTTACAACACAAGAGACGACAGAATGGCATGGCATGGGGTGCTGCTGAGACGCATTGTCAGGACAGGGCAGCCTGGGGGAAGAAGTTTTCCTTTCACAGCTGTTACCCACCTTACACCTCAGGCCAGCAGGTGATTTTAGTTCTTCAAAACTCATGTGCGTTAAACTAATCCAAAGCTTATTTCTTTAAATTATCAAGTTAAGAAAAAGCAATTCACCTCAACGTATTGATTCAGGAGAATTTTCCTGGGTGCTAGGACTAAAATAGACACACACTCACAGAGCTAATGTTAAGTCACACGAAGGCCACACATACTGAAAGCTGCTTCTGCACAGCGTAGATAATGCAGAGAAAACCTCCCTAAAGTTTGTCTGGTTTTCTTCCAGCAGTTCCTAATCATGACTCTTTCTCTCTCTGTATCCGCAGACACACTGAATGCACCACGTAGGACATCTCCATGTTGAATATAAAACACTTCATAAAACCATTTCATTGTGTGAGATCCATTTAATTCATCCAAATGGTGTGGTAATTTTATGCCTTTTTTATGGGATGTTTTAAAACCCAGAGTCACTTCAGAGTGTGTTTCTAGCCCAGGATGGCTCAGGGATTGGTGCTGAGCTCATTCCACCGCATGAGGTGGGAGCCCTCTGAGACCAGTAAAACTGCAAGGAAAATGGACTCCTGGGGAGACAAAGAAGTGCTTGAGAACGGTCCCCATTCACCAGGAGCACAGTTGAAACAAGGCTTAAAATGTGGATGTGGATTCACACCTGGATTTCATACCCCCCAACCCACCAAGTTCAAGGATCGTCTTTTTGAGCTGAGTGCATTATAGAGATAAGGACCATTTGTAAAATCCAGATCTGCACCCAGATTTAAAATTTCCAGCCAGGGCTTTGGTTCAGTCCCATCTCTCACCAAGCAGGTCAAACAGTTGTCCAGCACTGATAGATATACTAACAAGAGGAAACTTGCTCTGCATTGGTGTATTTTGTTTACTTCTACTGATCTGGAAATGCCGTGTAGTTCTTTACATTTCAGATTTGGGCCTTCAACTTGTACATATAGCATCCAGCACAATGGGGCACCCTTCTCAATTGGGGTCTCTAGATCAGAGGTGAGCAAACTACCGCCCACGGGAGACCGTCCTGCCCGGCCCCTGAGCTCCCATCTGGGGATGCTAGCCCCCGGCCCCTCCCCTGCTGTCCCCTCACCTTCCCCCTCCCCCCCGCAGCAATTCCACCGCGCGGGCAGCGCAGCTGACTCCAGCCGGGCGGCGGGGCTGCGAGCTCCTGCCGCTCTGAGTGGCATAGTAAGGGGGCTGGGGGGGGGGGCTGGATAAGGGGCAGAGATTGCAAAAGATTGCAAAAGTGCAGTTTTATAATTTGTTTTAGAAAGTGTAGCCCTGTGTTTAGCAATTTTGCCCTGATAAGCAACCCTATAATAACAAACCAACGTGTACAGCCCAGAACTCATAAGCAATATTCTAATCACAAGGCAGACCTAACAGATGTCACTGAGCAGGATAAACCGAAGGAAATGAAGAGAGAGTCTTACACCAAGTTCAAGTCCTAACAATGAGCGAGGACCTGCCAACACAAGCTTTCTGGGTGTCATAGATAAGAAAATTTCCATTTATAGCCACAGGTGCAAAAAGATACAAGAAGAGTTCATGTTATCATAAATTTTAAAGCTAATTATAAAATGTTACCAATTCCTGGCTCCCGGTAGCTGCAGTTTGGGTGACGCACTGTGGTTGTTTTTAATGAAATGACGCAGCCAAAGATAGTTACATAATCCGACATTCAGACACTGCATGGAAATGGAGATTACGGACAATGGCCCTTTCTTCATATCTGCATTGGGTATTATTGGCCATACGGAGCCCGACCTTTCGAATCAACTCAGGTAATTATGGGCTGGATGGTTTACTCCGGAGGTGTTTTAACTCTACATCTTGTATTAGATCTAGTTTGTAACCTTTGAGGAGTCTTGCTCATAACCCAGTGTTTGTCTAGGCAGTTACGCATGCTCATTCTCTCTTCTGATAGTGCTGTCAGTTTCCCCACCTTGCTGCATCACTGGTGCAAGAGAGGAATGAGGACAGACGTTTAGGAGAATGGCATGAAGCTCTTGACAGTTCCCATCTGTCCCTGGGAAAGAAGAGACAAGGGAAAACTCAGATCCTAGTTGTAGACCATAGTCATGGGTGTGTGTCATTCCATAAGAGGCCTCAGATACGACATTGTGCTGTAAACACATTAACAGCCAGAGGGATAGATACTGAAGTGACAGGAATCTGCTCAAGGGAAACACTCCACTTCTTCATCATGCTGGTGCTAAGCTGTAATTTAAACCAAAAATAAATATAGCCCCAATCCTTCAAATCCACCCACACGCTCAACTTTGACATGAGTATGTCAGGGTTTGCAGGATGGGCTTTATATTTGTAATTAGATTTACATGATAATTACTATTATTATATTACTATTTTATAAATAAAATGGATATTCTGAACAGGAACTGGTTGGTTTAAGCAACTGGCAGTGAGTTTCCCACTTCAAGGTCCCTGGGTTGTATCTCACTAGATTCAGTAGTAAGTGGAACATAATGGAAAAAAATATATCAAGACATGTATCATCATCCCACTGTGTGCTAACTGGGGTTAACTGGTTGTCATACTCAGCTTTCAACTGGCCGCCAGGTACAGGTCAGTGGCTGTTCTGAGTCATATGCTCTGTCCTGGATTCTGGGAATGGAATCTTGAACTTTCCCACCGGCAGAGCAAAGGGGGGGGGGGGAAGCGGAATCCCGCCGGCGGAACAAAATAAAAACAGGAGTGCGAAATATCGGGACAAATTGTGTCCTGATCAAACATTGGTCGGGACGCGGGACAAACACCTAAAAATTGGGACAGTCCCGATTTTATCGGGACGTCTGGTCACCTTAATTCCACATCTGCAGGGTGGTTAGAGTGCTGGGCCCCAACTTCAACCTTTCATAGCCTGTGACTGTAACATTTCTGACCCTCCCCACCCAAGAACACAGTCTGATCAATGAAAAGCTTGGGGATGGAAGACAGTTAGGTATTGTGCCACATCTGTACCTTAAATCCTGCTAATTTGAGAGCAATTCTGTATGACCCTCTACAGAATTATATAGAAGGGTTTTAATTTCCCCCCATGGGCTTTGACATGAAAAAATCCATCCCAGCTGTTCCACACTTCCCAGCTCCCATGCAATAACAAACCCGTGTCCATATCCCTACACCCACACGCTAGGATTGTGTTTTATTACCTACCCCGTACACAGAAGTTCATGGTGAAAGCACTTGACAAACATTAATCTCTCCTAACAGCCCCACTGCGGACAGGGCCGGTGCTTCCATTTAGGCGACGTAGGTGGTTGCCTAGGGCGCCAGGATTTGGGGGAGCGGCATTTTGCCGCCCTCGGTGGCAATTCGGCGGCGGGGAGGGTTCTTCCATGCTCTGGGTCTTCGGTGGCAATTCTGCGGCGGGTCCTTCACGCGCTCCGTGACCCGCCGCCAAAGTGCCCCGAAAACCGGGAGCGCGGAAGGACTCCCCCCGCCGCAGAATTGCCAACGACGACTGGGAGCGGGGAAGGACCCCCGCCTAGGGCGCCAAAAACCCTGGCACCGCTCCTGACTGCGGGGCCATCTGAGGCACACAGAGGTCAAAAGAATGACTGCAAGAACCCAAACTGGGACTCAGGCTTCCCAAGCTCCCAGGCCTAGGTTCATCTGCTGAATCCCACAACTCTATTATAAAAAACATGTGAATAAAATGACTGACCACATAATGCTTCAAATACCTTGACACTGTCCTTTTAATGGCTGATCTGAGTGCTGTGTGGATGGAATGTAATTCTACCCACTGGCACAGGAAGGGATCTCTCTGTTGCAGACAATATAATACATCTCAAGTGGCCTGGCCCAGAGAGCAAGCCTGGATGCTGCTTTTCCATTTTCCCTTTGAAGGATGACTGGCTTCCTAATGTCTCCCTAACTGCACATGTTCTGTGCTCCCCATGGTTCAGCTGTTGAGTGCTGCAGTCCCCAGGTTATAATGACCTTGGGCTTTATAGCACAGTGCAGTGGATAGGAAAACTGAAAGCAGAAAATTAACCCCTGGGCTTGGTTGCATATACAGTGGAAACTCAGCCATTCGACAACAGTATGGGAAAAGCTTTGCTGCATCACAGCTAATTGATCCATCATCCAGTCCCATTGTCTGCAGATAACAAACACTTTGCTACCAAGCCAGCAAGGCATTTCATGGGTTAGCAGGTGGAAAGGAAAGTTCATGAGGAGGAGCAACTAGCATCATATTTACAAGAGCATTGCAGGGCACATACATATTTTTACTCTGAGCCATACTTTGATTATTGTTATGAAGTGCTCTGAGATGGCTGCTTGCAATATAAGTTAGTAAAATTGATTGATTGTCATCTTTAAAGGTCAGACAGCATCTTGTGATGCCTGCATGATCACCTGCTTTGCAAATGAGATTGTGAGCCAGATTTTTTAGAACTGTGTGTATAAAAATACACATGCATTTTTTTTGCATGCTCAGTTACTGTGATTGCAAACTCCAGGTGAGATGTCTGTGCCATGCATAGATAGATAGATAGATAGATAGATAGATAGATAGATAGATTAGGGCTGTCAATTAGTTGCAGTTAACTCATGCGATTAACTAAAAAAATTAATCGTGATTAATCGCACTTATAACAATAGAATACCAACTGAAATTTATTAAATATTTTTGGATGTTTTTCTACATTTTCAATATTGATTTCAATTACAACACAGAATACAAAGTGCACAGTGTTTACTTTATATTATTATTTTTGATTGAAAATATATGCACTGTAAAAATGATAAAAGAAATAGTATTTTTCTGTTCACCTTAGACAAGTACTGAAGTGCAATCTCTTTGTCATGAAAGTGTAACTTACACATGAAGATTTTTTACATAACTGCACTCAAAAACAAAACAGTGTAAAACTTTAGAACCTACAAGTCCACTCAGTCCTACTTCTTATTCTGCCAATCACTAAGACAAACAAGTTTGTTTACATTGACGGAAAATACTGCTGCCTGCTTCTTATTTACAATGTCACCTGAAAGTGAGAACAGGCATTCGCATGGCACTTTTGTAGCCGATGTTGCAAGGTATTTATGTGTCAGGTATGCTAAACATTCATATGCCCCTTCATGCTTCGGCCACCATTCCAGAGGACATCCTTCCATGCTGATGATGCTCGTTAAAAAAATAATGTGTTAATTAAATTTGTGACTACTCCTTGGGGGGACAATTGTATGTCTCCTGCTCTGTTTTACCTGCATTCTGCATATATTTCATGTTATAGCAGTCTCGGATGATGACCAGCACATGTTCGTTTTAAGAACACTTTCACAGCAGATTTGACAAAACGCAAAGAAGGTACCGATGTGAGATTTCTAAAAATAGCTACACTCGACCCAAGGTTTAAGAATCTGAAGTGCTGTCCAAAATCTGAGAAGGACGAGGTGTGGAGGATGCTTTTAGAAGTCTTAAAAGAGCAACACTCTGATGCGGAAACTACAGAACCCAAACCACTAAAAAAAAAAAAATCAACCTTCTGCTGGTGGCATCTGACTCAGGTGATGAAAATGAACATGCATCAGTCCGCACCGCTTTGGATCGTTACCAAGCAGAACTCATCGTCAGCATGGAAGCATGTAATGTCCTCTGGATTGGTGGTTGAAGCATGAAGAGACCTATGAATCTTTAGTGCATCTGGCACATAAATATCTTGCAACACCAGCTACAACAGTGCCATGCAAATGCCTCTTCTCACGTTCAGGTGACAAGAAGCAGGCAGCATTATCTCCTGCAAATTGTAACCAATCTTGTTTGTCTGGGTGATTGGCTGACCAAGAAGGAGGGCTGAGTGGACTTGTAGGCTCTGAAGTTTTACACTGTTTTATTTTTAAATGCAGGGTTTTTTGTACATAATTCTACATTTGTATGTTCAACTTCATGATAAAGAGATTGCACTACAATACTTGTATGAGGTGAATTGAAAAATACAGTTTTTATGTTTTTTACGGTGAAAATATTTGTAATAAAAAATAAATATAAAGTGAGCACTGTACACTTTGTATTCTGTGTTGTAACTGAAATTAATATATTTGAAAATGTAGTAAACGTCCAAAAACATTTAAAATAAATGGTATTCTATTGTTGTTTAACAGTGCAATTAATCGCGATTAATTTTTTTAATCGCCTGATTAATCGCGATTCTTTTAATTGCTTGACAGCCCTTAACTTGTATAAATGCACAGATATCTAAGTCACTTTTTGCCTTGCCTACGCAATTACCACACTTCTGCACACAATCTTGCACTTTATGATTGAATAGTCTTGAATTTGGATGTGTCATACGATGTTTTTTGCGAACAGGGGCTGCTAACAGGGAGTTTCGCAAGGGAGTTCTCCAGGTGAAGGAGGAGCAATACAGCACCCTTTTGGGGTAAGTGACTGTCTGCAGTGTGTGTTTGTTTGTGTTTGGGGGTTACTTGCTGTGTGCTGAGCTTGTGTTTGGCAGTCTGTTTGTTTGTTTGGTTGTTTGAAGGACCGTGTGCTGTGGCTGACAGTTGGAAGCTGTGAGCTTCAAAGGAAGGTTTGAAACCAGGAAGCCTCTGGTAATTGGCTGAGCCTTACTCAGTGGGCGGGGCATTCATACAGGCCAGGGCTTTATAAAGCAGCGCACAAGCGACCAGGGAGCGTTTGCGACCAGGGGCTGCTAACAGGGAGTTTCGCAAGGGAGTTGGGAAGGGGCGAGGGTCCCTTGCCGGTTCTATCTGTTTTCCCTTTATTCCCCTTAAAACTTTAAACTTCTTGCTTAAACAACCCTTTCAGCGGACAGGGGGCTGCAGACGGGAGTTTGACAGAGGGAGGCTTACGATGGTTAGGAAGACCCGCAACACCTGTGCCAGCACTGCTTCTGTCTCCTCCACCTGCGCCTGTAGCCAGACAGAGCGCCTGAGCATGGATGCTTCTACCCAGATCCTGGTGTGGTTTTGCAGAGACTGTAACTTGCAATTTCCACTTACTGATATCCAGGCTGAGGGGACCATCCAATGTGAAAGGTGCCTGCTGGTGGAATCTCTCAGGCAGCAGGTGGGAGAGCTACAGGAGGAGGTGGCTAGGTTGAGAAGCATCCGAATCCACGAGCAATTCCTGGACAGTGTCCATGTGGAGACAGCTGAGGTAGCTGTCCCAGGACACAGGACTGCTGATACACCACTGGTGGAGGAGGAGATGGCTCAGGGTGGACACTGGCAGCTGGTTACTTCTGGCAGCAGACAGTGCTCCACCCCTGCTCCGAACCCTCCCGCTGTGGTAATAGGTAACCGTTATGCTCTTCTTGATACAGGAAAGAAGGCATCACCCCCTACAGTAAAGGAGGAGAAGCCTCGTACCCCTAAGGCTGGGAGGTCTGCTGCCAAAACTGCGAATAGGAAACGTAGGGTAGTGGTGGTCGGAGACTCTCTGCTGAGGGGGACGGAGGCGCCCATCTGTCGCCCTGACATTTCATCTCGGGAGGTATGCTGCCTGCCGGGAGCCCGTATCCGAGACGTTACGGAGGCATTGTCGAGGATTATCCAGCCCTCTGACTACTACCCCATGCTACTCATCCATGTGGGCACAAATGATACTGCGCGGTGTGACACTGAGCGGATCAAGAGTGACTACAGGGCTCTGGGAGTACGGGTGAAGGAGTTTGGAGCGCAGGTGGTATTCTCTTCGATTCTTCCTGTCAAAGGTAGGGGCCCGGGCAGAGACAGATGCATCATGGAGGTGAATGCCTGGCTGCGAAGATGGTGTCGCCAGGAGGGCTTTGGCTTCCTAGACCACGGGATGCTATTTGAGGAAGGACTGCTAGGCAGAGATGGTGTTCACCTTTCGAGGAGGGGAAAGACCCTATTTGGACACAGACTGGCTAACCTAGTGAGGAGGGCTTTAAACTAGGTTCGACGGGGACAGGTGAGCAAAGCCCGCAGGTAAGTGGGGAACATGGAGACCTGGGTGATGGGTCGGAGACGAGAGGGAGTGTGGGCTATATTAGCAGAGAGAAAGGAGGGTCAGGACAAAACCGGGAGGAAAGATCAAACCAGTATCTTAGATGCCTATATACAAATGCGAGAAGTATGGGTAATAAGCAGGAAGAACTGGAAGTGCTAATAAATAAATACAACTATGACATTGTTGGCATCACTGAAACTTGGTGGGATAATACACATGATTGGAATGTTGGTGTGGATGGATACAGCTTGCTCAGGAAGGATAGACAGGGGAAAAAGGGAGGAGGTGTTGCCTTATATATTAAAAATGTACACACTTGGACTGAGGTAGAGATGGACATAGGAGACGGAAGTGTTGAGAGTCTCTGGGTTAGGCTAAAAGGGGTAAAAAACAAGGGTGATGTCATGCTAGGAGTCTACTACAGGCCACCTAACCAGGTGGAAGAGGTGGATGAGGCTTTTTTTAAACAACTAACAAAATCATCCAAAGCCCAAGATTTGGTGGTGATGGGGGACTTCAACTATCCGGATATATGTTGGGAAAATAACACAGCGGGGCACAGACTATCCAACAAATTCTTGGACTGCATTGCAGACAACTTTTTATTTCAGAAAGTTGAAAAAGCTACTAGGGGTGAAGCTGTTCTAGACTTGATTTTAACAAATAGGGAGGAACTCGTTGAGAATTTGAAAGTAGAAGGCAGCTTGGGTGAAAGTGATCATGAAATCATAGAGTTTGCAATTCTAAGGAAAGGTAGAAGGGAGAACAGCAAAATAGAGACAATGGATTTCAGGAAGGCGGATTTTGGTAAGCTCAGAGAGCTGATAGGTAAGGTCCCATGGGAATCAAGACTGAGGGGAAAAACAACTGAGGAGAGCTGGCAGTTTTTCAAAGGGACACTATTAAGGGCCCAAAAGCAAGCTATTCCGCTGGTTAGAAAAGATAGAAAATGTGGCAAAAGACCACCTTGGCTTAACCACGAGATCTTGCATGATCTAAAAAATAAAAAGGAGTCATATAAAAAATGGAAACTAGGACAGATTACAAAGGATGAATATAGGCAAACAACACAGGAATGCAGGGGCAAGATTAGAAAGGCAAAGGCACAAAATGAGCTCAAACTAGCTAAGGGAATAAAGGGGAACAAGAAGACTTTTTATCAATACATTAGAAGCAAGAGGAAGACCAAAGACAGGGTAGGCCCACTGCTTAGTGAAGAGGGAGAAACAGTAACAGGAAACTTGGAAATGGCAGAGATGCTTAATGACTTCTTTGTTTCGGTCTTCACCGAGAAGTCTGAAGGAATGCCTAACCTAGTGAATGCTAATGGGAAGGGGGTAGGTTTAGCAGATAAAATAAAAAAAGAACAAGTTAAAAATCACTTAGAAAAGTTAGATGCCTGCAAGTCACCAGGGCCTGATGAAATGCATCCTAGAATACTCAAGGAGCTAATAGAGGAGGTATCTGAGCCTCTAGCTATTATCTTTGGAAAATCATGGGAGACGGGAGAGATTCCAGAAGACTGGAAAAGGGCAAATATAGTGCCCATCTATAAAAAGGGAAATAAAAACAACCCAGGAAACTACAGACCAGTTAGTTTAACTTCTGTGCCAGGGAAGATAATGGAGCAAGTAATTAAGGAAATCATCTGCAAACACTTGGAAGGTGGTAAGGTGATAGGGAACAGCCAGCATGGATTTGTAAAGAACAAATCATGTCAAACCAATCTGATAGCTTTCTTCGATAGGATAACGAGTCTTGTGGATAAGGGAGAAGCTGTGGATGTGGTATACCTAGACTTTAGTAAGGCATTTGATACGGTCTCGCATGATATTCTTATCGACAAACTAGGCAAATACAATTTAGATGGGGCTACTATAAGGTGGGTGCATAACTGGCTGGATAACCGTACTCAGAGAGTTGTTATTAATGGTTCCCAATCCTGCTGGAAAGGCATAACGAGTGGGGTTCCGCAGGGGTCTGTTTTGGGACCGGCTCTGTTCAATATCTTCATTAACGACTTAGATATTGGTATAGAAAGTACGATTATTAAGTTTGCGGATGATACCAAACTGGGAGGGATTGCAACTGCTTTGGAGGACAGGGTCATAATTCAAAATGATCTGGACAAATTGGAGAAATGGTCTGAGTTAAACAGGATGAAGTTTAACAAAGACAAATGCAAAGTGCTCCACTTAGGAAGAAAAAATCAGTTTCACACATACAGAATGGGAAGAGACTGTCTAGGAAGGAGTACGGCAGAAAGGGATCTAGGGGTTATAGTGGACCACAAGCTAAATATGAGTCAACAGTGTGATGCTGTTGCAAAAAAAGCAAACGTGATTCTGGGATGTATTAACAGGTGTGTTGTGAGCAAGACACGAGAAGTCATTCTTCCGCTCTACTCTGCTCTGGTTAGGCCTCAGCTGGAGTATTGTGTCCAGTTCTGGGCACCGCATTTCAAGAAAGATGTGGAGAAATTGGAAAGGGTCCAGAGAAGAGCAACAAGAATGATTAAAGGTCTTGAGAACATGACCTATGAAGGAAGGCTGAAAGAATTGGGTTTGTTTAGTTTGGAAAAGAGAAGACTGAGAGGGGACATGATAGCAGTTTTCAGGTATCTAAAAGGGTGTCATAAGGAGGAGGGAGAAAACTTGTTCACCTTAGCCTCTGAGGATAGAACAAGAAGCAATGGGCTTAAACTGCAGCAAGGGAGGTCTAGGTTGGACATTAGGAAAAAGTTCCTAACTGTCAGGGTGGTTAAACACTGGAATAAATTGCCTAGGGAGGTTGTGGAATCTCCATCTCTGGAGATATTTAAGAGTAGGTTAGATAAATGTCTATCAGGGATGGTCTAGACAGTATTTGGTCCTGCCATGCGGGCAGGGGACTGGACTCGATGACCTCTCGAGGTCCCTTCCAGTCCTAGAATCTATGAATCTATGAATCTATACTAGATATTATCACACTATATACAACTACTCTGTGTTGTATTGTTCTGTACAGTAGTTCATTGTCCTGTACTGCATTGCACGTTAGGGCCCTCTGAGGAATGAATAAACTCCATTCATGTACATCACTGCTGCCTAGCTAAAGTAAAAGCATTTGCCAGCTGCTACATAGAAACAGTGTACGTAGACAGATCAAAATAAATATATGTATTTCAGATATACAACGTTGCACTTTTAATTAAATATTGAATTAAATGGCAAAGCAAAAATTTCAAATATAGTTTAGATACAATACAGCGTACATGCTCCTGTGTTTGTTCTGTCTTACAAATTAACTGGCTTTGTAATATGTCTAGTAGGTCCAGTAAATACTGGACAGAGTTCTAGATGATTGTATCTAGGCAGTGGCGGGAGATGGCCTGGATAGACCTTTTGCATCTCTTATATCATGATTCGGCCACATTCAGGCCTCCAGCCACTTTTCAGGCGTTAAAAGTAACTGCAACTTTTTTCAGGGGTTCTCAATCCAAACCCCTCAGCTTCAGTACTGGGAAAAAGTAATCAAAAGGGCCTCTCCCGACTGAAATTGTTCCTGCTGAGTTATGGCAAAACTCCAGTTGAATTCATTCCCTCCTTCAATAGCCTGTAAAGTTATAAAATTGACAATTTGTTTCCTCAGCTGAGATCTGTTAGACCATCTCCCTGGGGCTATGCGCTCTCTCCACTAACGAGTGGAATTGATCCAGTCCGGAAAGGCCAAGCCCACCAGGGTTGCAATTGGTTCAAATGAGTTTGCACTGGCATAACTAAGAGAATTTGATGTGAACTATTGAGGGGGGCCTGCCTCTTTGAGGAGACACAAATCTACAATGGGGTGGACCCAGGTGTTCTGCTATTGCTGATAGGTAGGTTGTGCCCTGAGGAGGCATTCTACAGTTCTTTGGCATCATTTTGCATCAGAGGAGTTTCCCACTGGAATGTTTCTCTCCAGAGTGTGGAGAGATCCTAACCATTACAGAGCTGTGCAACATTTGTCTTCACTTTAGTCTGAAATGACGCTAAATGTTGTTGTCACAGGAAATAGAGGTCTCTGACCACTCAGCATCTGCTCTATCATGCTGAGTGATTCCCAGCCACTAGCACCACCCAAATAGAACTATGCATCAACCATCTTGCTGCCTTTATGTGTGTCTGACTGAAGCAATGGGCTTTCCCCTCTCTCTCATACCAAACGTCTCCTTGTTAAGGTGCCATTGCAGTCGCCCAAAATATCCCCTCCTTGTTCAGCTTACCTGCTTCCTGCTGCCAGCTTACCTGCCTGTGGACAGGGCACATGCAGAGCTGCCTGGCTGCCCCTCTGTGTAGGAGCCAGAGGGGGGACATGCCACTGCTTCCGGGAGCTGCTTGAGGTAAGTGCAGCCCGGAGCCTGCACCCTTGAGCCCCTCCCGTACCCCAACCCCCTGCCCCAGCCCTGATCCCCCTCCCACCCTCTGAACCCCTCAATTCCAGCCCTGATCCCCCTCCCACCCTCTGAACCCCTCAATCCCAGCCCGGAGCACCCTCCTGCACCCCAAACCCCTCATCCTCAGCCCCACCCCAGAGCCTGCACTCCCAGCCAGAGCCCTCACCCCCTCCAAACCCCTGCCCCAGCCTGGACCCCCCTCCAGCACCCTGAACTCCTCATTTCTGGCCCCACCCCAGAGCCCACACTCCATCCTGCACCCCAAACCCAATTTTGTGAACATTCATGGCCCGCCATACAATTTCCATACTCAGATGTGGCCCTCAGACCAAAAAGTTTGCCCAGGCCTGCTCTGGCTGGTGAGACGCTGCCAGACAAACCAACACTCCAATGAGGGAGAAGCAGGACAAGAGGCTGGGGAAGCCTACAGAGGAGGAGTGGTAGGGAGTAGCTCAGGGAGCAGCAAGGGACTGAGAAGGACTGGCTCTGGCTGTTCCAAACAAGGGCCCTGAGCTGGAACCCAGTGGAGTGGGCAAGCCTGGGTTTCTCAACCTACTCCAGCCAGGGGCTTTTGGAGAAGGAGGTCTTAAACCCAGGAGACCTAAGGTTGCCTAGCCACTGCTAGAGCCATGGAACTTTGACCCCATCACCTGAAGGGGACAGAGCCTGTTGAGGACCTGGCCAGGAGGGCTCAGGTCATAACAAGGATTTGATAAATGCAGAATTGGATGTGGTGACATAAAAGGATGGTGCCAGGTTGTTTTAGCTCCTTATCTCACCACAAAGGGATGCTAACAGACAAAGGCCTCTAGACTACAGCCCCCTTTCAAAGCATAAGAATTTATTTTGCATGGTCCCTGTAGTCCCTCCATAGCAGAGGGCGTACACAGTGGAGTATGTAAAGGAAGGAGCTCATTGAATTCAGAAACTGATCAGTCAGGAGCAGCCCTTCCAAGTTTTTGTATTATTATATTATTTAGAAAGCGACGGTGTCATAAATTTGGAGACACTCTCAGCCAGACCCGTCAACAAGTCTCTCCTTCTGCACTCTCGAAGGTCTTAAGTGAGCAGCCTAGCAACCGCAAATCATATATGGTAAGAAATGGATGATGGATTAGAAATGATGATCCATAAGACCCCAGCTGTTTTCCTTTAATGTAATCCCATTTTTGCATGGCACACATAACGTGCATAGCCTGGGTCAAAAAGAGCTGAGGATGCCTCCCGTTCCCCCTCTTTCACACACATTTCCCCCAACATGTCATAACACTTCATTAAAAATAGGACACTGGAGAGAAAAAATAGTCGCTGTTAATTTTCTCATTGTGACACTTCAGTGACAGCTCTATCATTTCCACAGAACCATCCTCCGCACCAGGTGAAAATGAAATGCTAGGTTCTCGACTTCATAGATTCCATGTCCTTGGCAGCTGTCAGTTAAGCCTCTGGCATCCACGCTCTGGTGTTGCAGGTGGGCAGACCGTGTTCATAAGCATACGGGGGATTGAGGGAGAGGTGCTCATTGTTTTCATTTATCTCTACCTGCTTAAGGCTGGTTAGGGCACCCATCAGCAAAGAATCTCAGTGCACCTAGAGCAGCACAGGAATCTACCACCAGACCACCTCTGCCTTCTCAAGTTGTCACTGACATAAAAGAAAGTTAAGTTGGGTTCCAAAGTTAAATGCAGGGGAAGGGAAGATTTCACAGTGTTTAAGAAGTTTAGATACTGATGAGAAAACAATGATGATAAGCAGTGTTGTCTCATGGTTCGATTCAGATGCTGGGATCAAGGCTCTTGGGTTTTATTCTTAGCTCTTTCACTAATCTGATGAGTGACCTTGGCCAAGTCACTAGACTGCTCTCTGCCTCAGTTTCCCCAACTGTCAAATGAGCGTAATCGGCACAGAGCAGCTGTGAGGTTTAATTTGTTAACGCCTGTAAATCTCTTTGAGATCTATCTTTAGCTATTATTTCTGGGACTGAGAGGTCCAGCTATGATTTCACAGCAGGCGGTTCTGGGTTTCAGGTGCCTCATGAGGAGCAGTTTATGGGAGGGCTGTTCGTATGTTTTTATTTTGTTCTGGGCAGCTCTTATGTGTTAAACAAAGCATGTTAGACAGAGCAAATGAAAAGGGAGACATTGTTCTCCGCCGGAGTCTATTCGTACTCCATAGGACACAGTGACACAGAAGGAAAGCACCGCAACACTACCATAGGCAGTGGGCACAACGAACTGGGGAAAGGGTGGCATGAGAATGAGTGGGATGAGAAGATTTCATGCTGTTATAACCCTCCTTGTTCCCCTTCGTTTGTTTGTCATTCTTTGCCATGTTATTTCTAATCTATCGTCAAAGCTCCTTGGAGGAGGACCTGGCCAATTTTATTCCTATGTAGGGTGACCAGATGTCCCGATTTTATAGGGACAGTCCAGATTTTTGGGTCCTTTTTCTTATATAGGCTCCTATTACCCCCCACTCCCTGTCCCGATTTTTCACACTTGCTGTCTGGTCACCATGTGACATGTCATGCAAACAATAACTAACAAGTATCAGCTTGTACTCCACAAAGGTAACAGATGAGCAATAGTAATGCACCAAATTCTCCTCTCAGCTGCAAGTTCTTTCCCTAGCCAATCTGGCCTCGCCCTGCTTTTCAAGAGCTGTGTGACATGGCACGGCTCAGATTGTTAGCTCTTTGGAGCAGGGACTGTCTTTTAGTCACCTGTTTGCACAGCACTTAGCCCAGTGGTCCATAATTAGGGCTTCTAGGCATTAGACCAGTATAATAATTATTATTAATATTGGCCCAGTGAGTGTAATTTCTCTGGTATAGCGTAGGTGTTGATGAGGTAACAGAGCATTAAAGGGGAGATTCGCTCCTGGTAATAAGTTTCCCAATAGGCTGTAGGGGGCGCTGCTCAGTCTGAGCTTGGAGAACCTAGTTCCCCATTCATAGCCACACTTGGGCTCCACATAAGCTGAGCATCCAGTGTGCATCAGCCCCTTTTGGGTAACCATGGAAACTCAACCTCGGGGAAAGAGCTCTTCATGCATCTGGGGTGGAAGAACAGAAGACAAGGAGAGTCTGAGTCAGCCGGGACTGTAGCATGCTGCAGAGGGAGTGCTCTGGAGACAGAAGAGAGGTTAATGTGCTGATCACTGCAGCTCCCTTACACCATAATGGCTTTTGTGAGTGCTCAGCACTCCTGGAGGCATATTTAGGGTAGGGGCCCGGTTGCTTGCCAGAGCTGTGTTTTTGAATTAATCTCGATCCCATCTGTAAGCCTAACAGGCACAAACTGGGACAAGCGACAACCCTACTCGTTCAACCAATCCTAGCCCCTTTCCGGGACTGATCCAGTTCCCCTCGGAGCCAGCGGGACATCTTCCATTGACTGGGAAGAAGGATTGAGCCATGAGAGTCTGAAACAACAACGTCCTGGGCTTTGTCTATTTGTTATCTAATGGCAGCCTCCCTTCAGTTCACAATCGATCTAGCCAGACAGCGTTAACTATGGCAATACTGTTAGTTTTAAATCTGAAGAGTTCCTGGGCGGAGGTAAAACAATAAGCAGCACAGATTCCTGGCAGTGGCCTTGAGAAAAGGAATGTTAGCAACTCCCCCTCTTGTTTATTTTCCTGTGCAGGCCCCCTCCAATACGGTTTATCAAGCACGAGCAGATATTTCTGGGGCATCCTGAAGCACCGATGATGACCTCTGAAAGTGCTTATATTACTGTGTATTGCGTTCACACTCACATCCTGTAATAGCTGGCTAAACACAGTGTTCTGACTTATTCTGCAATCACTTTAGGTGACAAAAACATAACTGGTGTCAGGAAAACTGCCAGATACTAATACGCCCCTGGATGAAATGGGATCATTTACATCACAAAGCAGCTTCTCAGTAACTTTGCTGCTGCTGTGCATTCTAGGTATGTCTAGTGCTTCCTGGGTTTGGTTTTGATTAGCAGCGTGCCCACCCTGGGCTAAGGGTCCTAATGAAAGCAGCCTTTGCACCCTAACACTTCATTGGCCGTAATAATGTTGGCAACAAAGCAGATAGAGAACCACCCACAAAACAGTTGCTGCTCAATTTACCTGCAAATGGGGACCCAAAGCTGACCTGTCCTTGGGAAGGGCACTCCTATAGAGGGTGGGGTTCTGCTCATTACTGGCTTATCTAAACACTGCCCCATCATCAGTGACTTAATCCTCACATGCCCTTGTATAGTACAGAAGTGTCATTATCCCCATTCTGTAGATGGGGAATTGAGATGTAGAGAAATTAGGGCCAACTTTTTCAATAGTGGCCAGTGATTCTGAGTGTCTCAAATCTCAAGAGTTCAACTTGAGACAGGCCAGGCCTGATTTTCAAAGTGCTGAGTACCCACAACTTCCATTAAAGTCAGTGGGTATTCTGGGGCTCAGCACTTCTGAAAATCAGCCCCAGAATACCTCAGCGTGAACTCCCAGCATCAGCAGCCACTCACGTTGGTCAACATTGTTTAAAAATTTGCAATTTCAATGACAGAGTTGAGATTATTGTTTTTTTTAATTTCCATCATTTTTTTGACCAGCCCTAGGGGCCACCTGTGACCTAAGCAACTCACCCAGATCACATGGGGAGTATGCAGCAGAGCCAGGAAGAGAACCTAGATCTCCTGAGTCTCAGTTCAGAGCCATAACCATAATAAGGCCATTTGGTGTGACAGTCAGGGGAAGGCTCACAATACTTCGCTAGTCACCACACTTCCATGATGCTTGAGATGGACCTAACCCTGGACAGCATGAGTCATAGCTAATTATAGTAATATCTCAATGTACGCAGCCCAAAACAGCCTTGTTTTTCTTTGCTACTATATCAGTATGGTATATGCATTGTGAGTCCTTGCTTTGCAAACTCTCAGTTATGGACAGGCAAATAATGCATAGCCGTGAAAATCAGGTGAGACTTTCAAAATGATGAGAACCCCCCTCCACCCAAAAAAGCCACATTGGTCCAGGGTGAGAGATGCCATCTCTGTAGCATCTAGAAGACTCCTTGTATTTCCTGCTTTCATAAAGGCATTTTCCCCTCATTAAACTGAACAGAGTCTGACATATAACAGAAGGCAGAAATTGAAAGCGTTCCAGCTGAAAGGAGATGTGTTTTGCAAATGACACTTCAATAGTGCTCCGGTCACCTTGCGGTCTCATTGTCTTTTTAAAATGGAACCTTGAAATGATCAAACCGTGAGGCTAGAACAACAATATTCCCTCCACCAGGGTGTAAGGAGACAATCTGTAGTAACAGAGTGTGAGCTACACGGAGTCTCCAAACATCGTACTGCAATCAAAGCAGATGGGGAAAGAAGAGTTCTTGTCCCATTCCCTTGTTAAAGGGCCTGCATGTCCTGTTTCTCCAGGAGGGGCTTTCGGTCTTTGAAGTGTTGCACGAGGGCAGAATGCACAGCAGAGGGAAATGCAGGGAGAGAAAAAACTACAGAGGGGAGAATATTGACTTGATAAATAATATCCTATTAAGCAGATCTCACGAGGCAGAGCTGCCCATGCCCCGTTAACCAAAATGGGTAATTACAGATGAGGTTAGGGCTTGCAAGTCCTTCTCCTGTCTGGAACAATGGAGGGGATAATAAGCTTAGCATACTCACAAAGGCAGCCAAGGAAATCTGACCCCTTCTCTCACAGTTATCTGGGGTAAAGTGAATGTGATTAGGCCCATAATGCGATCGGTGCCACCTGAAGCTTAGCGTTTCTGACGTAGTGAGGAGGGTATTGACACCAGTCCTTGGTAATTCATCGAATTTCTGCATTAAAATGCCTCCTGTACTGAAACTAACAGGGAGTAACTGAATAAACCTCTTGAGTAAAAGGGGATTCATTGCCTGCGGAGGATTTACAGGGTACCATCGTTATTGAGTTAGCGGCTTTGGAAGCAGCCAGCTGCTCTTACGGGGCTTGAGCTGAATAATGATACCTGGCCCTCATGTTGTGCTTTTCAGCTAAGGAACGCGTCGCACTTCACAACGGAGAGTTTCCATTGCAGTGATGGGGAGAGTGAAGCACAACGAGGGGAAGTGACTTGCCCAAGGTCACCTAGCAAGGGGCAGGACAGCAGCCAGGGGTCAAATTCATCCCTACACCAGCACTAAGGCAGGATGTGGGAACAGAGGCAAGGTACTTGCACCTCCTCTATACTGCTGGGGGCCAAAGTGCAGGCTAGGGCTGCCCTGATTTGCACCTCGCACCTCTCCATATCCCATATGTTGTTTGCTGCACAGGAGAGTCTTTGGGACACATCTGCCTTGGCCTTGCCTCTTCCTGCCCCCTTCTTCCTCTGGTCCATATATCCACCCCCAGACACTCCCTGTGGACAGACTTGTCAAAGATGGCTCTCTGCTAGATGGGGGCATGCTCTTGCGCTGAGAGAGGAATTGACTAAGAGGGCTGCGTGACGCAGAGATGAATTCCTCTCAGGTCTTCTGTACCTCAGTCCCTGCTGTAATGATGAGACTTTACTGCATCTCCTCTTTAATGGACTTCTTCTCTATGCTCTTCATCCTCTCAAGGGATGGAGCATCTTTCTTGTCAATCAGTCATTGTGTGAAACAGGTAGGAGGAAGAAAGGGTGCTTTTTATCAGGCAGCTGTTTTAAAGGGATAAGTAACAGCTCTTTCATTAATGCACTAGGAACAGAGATGTATGTTAGACTGGATAATCCATATTCGAAGACTGGAGAGAGACAGGGAGTCTTCACTGAAGGCTAAGTCTTCTGCATCCAAGTTAGAGAAGGGATGCCCAGATGCAGGACCCAGGTGTTAGGACACCCAGGGTCTACTCCTGACTCTGCCACTATCACATTCTGTGGCCTCTGTCACATCATTTAGGACTTGATTTTTCAAATGTAGGCACACACCTTTATGCTTGCAAAAATAGGTACAAAAGCGTATGAATAAATTACATATGCAGATCGAGTAACTGTGAATAGCAAGAACAGTTACACATCTAACTGGCCACATACATGCACAATTACCCAATGTACATGCACAACCTACGCTGTTTTGCATGCCTTCACCAGTCTGTACCTCAGTTTCCCCATCTGTAAAATCAGGGTAGTTACACCTGCCTACTTCACAGCTGGGAGGATATGAGACTCTTTTAATTATTTTTTGTAAATTGCTTTGGGATCCTCAGAAGGATGGCTCCACTGAAGTGGAAAACACTGCAATTTGTAGTCACCTAAGGTCATTGTTAATGCAAATGCTTACATTTAATAAAAGCTTTATTTTTACAAAACAGGTTAAATCTAAGCAGAGTTTCTCCCATTAATGCTTTCACGGTGGATGTGAATCAGGGTGATCATAGCCAGCAGGAAAATAAAGATCTTTCTAGACCTAAGCAACTTTCCTGAAGAACATTTCAATTACCCTGAAAAATAGGAATGATGCAAGCCGAAGGCTGTCAGTCATTGTGCAGCCTGTGTTGGCTTCTTTAGCATGAAAGTGATTTGCAGGACTTCCCTTTTATTCATTATTGTTTCTGAGCGCTGGATTTCGAAGCAAACAGGTTCTGTTCTGTCTGTTTGGCTTTGACCTTCACCTGGAGAGGATTGTGAAATGAAGCATCAAAAAAGAAAGAAAGGAAACCAGGGGCATAAAAAACACCTTGCAGCGGCACTAAATAAGTTTAAAAATAGCCTTAACCAGAGAGAATATAAATGCTTGCTGCTGATGTCCCTGCTCTGGGTTAAATTGCTGTAAAATGAAAAACTGAGAGGCATGAAAAGCTAAAAGCTTCCAAACTTTAGAGAGCAGCTTCTCCTCCATAAGGGCATAAGAGCATGAGGCAACCATCCTCAGACTTTGACCCATCGTACTACACCTAGAAGTATTTGGGGTGCCACCTTTGTAAGTTTAATCAGTGTCATTATGATGGATTATGCGGATACTGTACTTAAGCCAACCCACATACCATGTGATTTGTAGGGTGAGTACTACCTGTGATTCATGGACCTGGAAAAGATAGTCTTGTGGCTAAAGCATAGGACTTAGGAGGCAGGACATCTGCATGCTCTTCTGCTCTGCTGCAGACTTTCTATGTGATGTTAGGCAAGCCACTTTGATTCTCTGAGCCTGGCTTTCTTCATCCTTGCTGCATGGATATTCATATTTAACTGCCTCAGGGAGGGGAGTCATTCACTAATTTTAGTGAAGGGCTTTGAGATCCTTGGGTGGTAGGCACTAGAGAATGGCAGAGTATGAATCACAGTCCCCTGTCTATTCATCAGGCTCCTCTTTCCATCTCCTAGGTGTCTCTGGAACTCCTGTAGTCTCTTTGCCATAATCACCTTCCTGGATAACTTACTCCATGTGTTTCTCATCCTGTGTGGAGAGTGCCAGAGGGCAGGATTCTGGGGTGTGCTTAGTTCATAGCATATAAGTAGCATACCTCTTGAAGAATTCACTTTTGTAGGGGAACCTCTAGCTTAGTGTGGAACAGACTGAAATGATGCTACCACCTGCCACTGTGCTGCCCCACTCAAAGGGGGAGAGAGGGTTTGTCATGGGCAGGGTGGAGAGGTATGGAACAACACTTCATTGGCAGCGGAGAGATGGGCTGGATTATCTAACTGGCCCTCTCCAGCTCTGGGCCTCACTCCACTTTGTCCTGCACCTCATATGGTCATTGACACCAGTGTAAAGTGAGCGTAAGACACTACTGTTTGATTGGGTAGTTTGTACACCCACTTGCATTCATGGTGTAAAGGCAATGGAGAATCAGGCCTTCCCACTTCAATGGTTCTGTGATCTAGGCCTGAAAGAGGAAACACAGTACCACAGAAACATTTCTAATCTACCTGGAAGCACGTAGTCTTCCTGGAGAGCCTGTTCTATGCATCCTGATAGCTAGACCAAAGTGGGGAGAATACTTAGGTACTTTCTGCACTGAACCTCCAAACTTTGAGATTTATCCATCAGCAACACTGGAGGAGGAGACTCGTCGGTCTGGTGTTTAATGTACTTTACAGGACTTTCTGACTTGTTACTATTTTGCACATGGCTGACTTTTTCCTCCCCCTCCTTGTGTGTGTCCTGTCTGTTCACATGGGCACCCACTCCCAGATGCATTAGTATCCTGGGAACCTAGGACTGCTATTGACAGAACGTGAGTGTTTTATCAGTAGCTACTGATAAAGCACAGCTACAGTAGGGTATGGGGGGTATTTAAAGGACGCAATTACATTTGCCAACCCACTTAAGGCGGCTCTTTTAACATGATTCAAGAGCACTTGTGGCTGGCTGCAGATGAAGGACAGGGATGTAGGGCAGAGGGCTGGAGGGTTCAGTGAGGTGGAGAACTAGCTTTTCACTTATGCTTCATAATGTCACATTGGGACTAATTTTTGCAGTTAACAAAACCAGTGCATAATTACTGGACACAATTGGCAATTGCTGCTCAGAGGAAACCCTGGAACTGAATAACAGGTCAGGACTGAGGTGCCTTGGCAGAGCTGTCTGGGAAGGTCAGGACTGGAATAGGAGAAGGGGCTGCTGGCTAGAATCAAGACACATTGAAGATGAGGGACCCAGAACTGGAACACCAGGAGATGCTACAGGTCAGGTTTGAGGTGCCTCATCAGAATGGGGTAGGGAAGAAGTGTTCAGTACTGAAATACGGGGAAAGACTTTTCCCCCCTTTACTTATTTTTAACTCCTAATGCTTCTTGGATACTCTTACTTTCACCTCTGAACCCTCAAGCCTAATTCTGAAAAAAGCTAGCAAGACAGTTATAAACAAGCCCCATATGGTACCTGTAACAGGGTCAGCTGCACCCTGAGGTCCTCCTCTATTCCTCCCCAGGGCCTGGGGTCACTCAACAGCACCTGGCCTCACTGTCCCCTCTCTCAATAATACCCCTCCTTGGAGCTGGTTTCTTATTAAAGCCTCATGCAAAATAGTTCATAACAAAAGTCCCAACATAAAACTGATTTATCACCCTCCCACCCCCATGCAAACAGTCATTAAGATCACCTGATGTCTCATCCCTTCATGCCCTACATCTATTTTGAATTTTATTTTTATAAAAAATTTTAGGAAAGAATGTTCCCAGAGTCACTATGAAGTTTGGATCAATTGTAATGAAAAGAACATGAAAAAAAAGGAGAAATCTATTGCAAAGAGAATATATTTCTACCAAGTTCCACTAAGAATAGTTACCAACAGCACTCCACATGTGCTGGGAGAATAACATGAGGGGGAAAGGAGTCCAGGAGAGCTGGCTGTATTTTAAAAAATCCTTATTGAGGTTGCAGGAACAAACCATCCCGATATGTAGAAAGAATAGTAAATATGGCAGGCAACCAGCTTGGCTTAACAGTGAAATCCTTGCTGATCTTAAACACAAAAAAGAAGCTTACAAGAAGTGGAAGATTGGACAAATGACCAGGGAGGAGTATAAAAATATTGCTCAGGCATGCAGGAGTGAAATCAGGAAGGCCAAATCACACTTGGAGTTGCAGCTAGCAAGAGATGTTAAGAGTAACAAGAAGGGTTTCTTCAGGTATGTTAGCAACAAGAAGAAAGTCAAGGAAAGTGTTGACCCCTTACTGAATGAGGGAGGCAACCTAGTGACAGAGGATGTGGAAAAAGCTAATGTACGCAATGCTTTTTTTGCCTCTGTCTTCACGAACAAGGTCAGCTCCCAGACTGGGCAGCACAGCATGGGGACGAGGTGACCAGCTCTCTGTGGAGAAAGAAGTGTTTCAGGACTATTTAGAAAAGCTGGACGAGCACAAGTCCATGGGGCCGGATGTGCTGCATCCAAGGGTGCTAAAGGAGTTGGTGGATGTGATTGCAGAGCCATTGGCCATTATCTTTGAAAACTCATGTCGATCGGGGGACGTCCCAGATGACTGGAAAAAGGCTAATGTAGTGCCCATCTTTAAAAAAGGGAAGTAGGAGGATCTGGGGAACTACAGGCCAGTCAGCCCCACCTCAATCCCTGGAAAAATTATGGAGCAGGTCCTCAAGGAATCAATTCTGAAGCACTTAGAGAAGAGGAAAGTGATCAGGAACAGTCAGCATGGATTCACCAAGGGCAAGGTATACCTGACTAACCTAATTGCCTTCTATGACGAGATAACTGGCTCTGTGGATGCGGGGAAAGCAGTGGACGTGTTATTCCTTGACTTTAGCAAAGCTTTTGATACGGTCTCCCACAGAATTCTTGCCAGCAAGTTAAAGAAGTATGGGCTGGATGAATGGACTATAAAGTGGATAAAAAGCTGGCTAGATCGTCGGGCTCAACGGGTAGTGATCAATGGCTCCATGTCTAGTTGGCAGCCGGTATCAAGTGGAGTGCCCCAAGGGTCAGTCCCGGGGCTGGTTATGTTCAATATTTTCATTAATGATCTGGAGGATGGCGTGGATTGCACCCTCAGCAAGTTTGCAGATGACACTAAACTGGGAGGAGTGGTAGAGACGTTGAAAGGTAGGGATAGAATACAGAGCGACCTAGACAAATTAGAGGATTGGGCCAAAAGAAATCTGATGAGGTTCAACAAGGACAAGTGCAGAGTTCTGCACTTAGGACGGAAGAATCCCATGCACTGCTACAGACTAGGGACCGAGCGGCTAGGCAGCAGTTCTGCAGAAAAGGACCTAGGGGTTACAGTGGACGAGAAGCTGGATATGAGTCGACAGTTGCCCTTGTTGCCAAGAAGGCTAACGGCATTTTGGGCTGTATAAGTAGGGGCATTGCCAGCAGATCAAGGAACATGATCATTCCCCTCTATTCGACATTGGTGAGGCCTCATCTGGAGGACTGTGTCCAGTTTTGGGCCCCACATTACAAGAAGGATGTGGAAAAATTGGAAAGAGTCCAGCGGAGGGCAACAAAAATGATCAGGGGGCTGGAGCACATGACTTATGAGGAGCGGCTGAGGGAACTGGGATTATTTAGTCTGCAGAAGAGAAGAATGAGGGGGATTTGATAGCTGCTTTCAACTACCTGAAAGGGGGTTCCAAAGAGGATGGATCTAGATTGTTCTCAGTGGTACCAGATGACAGAACAAGGAGTAACAGTCTCAAGTTGCAGTGGGGGAGGTTTAGATTGGATATTAGGAAAAACTTTTTCACTAGGAAGGTGGTGAAGCATTGGAATGGGTTACCTAGGGAGGTGGTGGAATTTCCTTCCTTGGAGGTTTTTAAGATCAGGCTTGACAAAGCCCTGGGCTGGGATGATTTAGTTGGGGATTGGGTCCTACTTTGAGCAAGGGGTTGGACTAGATGACCTCCTGAGGTCCCTTCCAACCCTGATATTCTATGATATCACATCTTCTGGCCATGGCCAGCTATCCCAGTCCTTCCTGCTGGAATGCAAGCCCACTCTTCCCCTTTGGAATGCTCACAGCCTCTCTGCTGGGACCATCTTTGCCAGGGGAACATCCCTCACATCCCAGCCCTCACTTGCTCCTCTGGGTCCAACTCTCCAGCCTGGGAGATGTCAACAGGTAAGCTCCTCTGCTACTGCCCTGCCTTCAGCCCCCTCCAGTCCTTGGCTCTGGCTCTCCAGCTTAGAGTCCCACTGCTGCTCCCTGGCCTTCAGCCCTCTGGCCTTGGCTCTCTGGCTTGGAGACACCAGCCAGCAAACCCATCTTGCTGCTCTCCTCCCTTCAGCCATCTCCCAGGAACCACATTGGCTCTCTGCCAGCTGTCATCTCCCACTCATTCTCCTCCTCAGGCAGCCCTGACTCACCAGGTCTTTCCTCCCCTAGCGCCCAGGTCCCTTCTTTGAAGACCAATTAATTGGCCAAATTGGAGTGTGCTGATAAGGCACAGGAGCACTGGCCCCTCTCCTTCTTAAAAAGCCAATCTCACCCTGTGACAAAAGCCAAATGAGAAGTGCTTCATTCCTCATGGAGGTTGTCCTTATCTGTGTTGTAAAAGTAAACGAATACAGTAGCCTTTCCTACAGAGGGAGACCCTTTCTACCACTGACTTCAATGGCACCAGGATTTCACCCCCGATCTTGGCCTTTCAGCAAAAGACCACTTCATGCCGTTAGAGTGAAACTTGTGTTAAAGGCCCTGGGCTTGATTCTGCCCCAACAGCAGGGCATATCAGGAGTAACTCCACTGAAGTCAATGGATATACCCCAGTATAAAGCTGGTGTGAGGAGGAGGAGAACCAAACCCAGAGAGAGAGAGAAGGAGAGAGGCCAATTCAAAGTATTTAGATAAGCGGCAAATCCAGATAGGAGCAGGTACTGTATGGAGTTAAACTTGTATTAAGCAACTGTCACAGTTCAGGGCAACTGCACTTGTATTCCCCACTCTGTGGTTCAGCACGGGCACCCACTCTAGACTCCCAGCTCCTCAGCTGTCATCACTCTTGGTAGAGATCCATATCGCTCTCCTTCCAGACTGCACGGCTCCCAGCCTACACTGTAAATTCCCCAGCAAGTCAGACTGCCTAAGCAGGCCTGCTTTGCTTTTTCTTCAGTGACTATAAACAGTGTAACTGCCCACAATTATAAGGTACCACACAGCTTTTCCTAAGGAAGCACATTTAGTTTTAAGGTGAAAGCATTACTGAGAACTTATTAATAAAAATACCTACACATACGCTAATAAGATTATCAAAGATCAACTCAGTTCCAACAAGAGCTCCGCTAAGAGTCAGTCCTTCAAACCTCACACAGGGATATTTCTGTGCTCACAAGTTCATAACACCTTTTGCTCAGAACATGAACACCCATGGATCTGAGAGTCACGCCTTTATACCAGTTGGGCTTCCGACCTTGTCATTGTGTAACTGGTGACCAGCAGACACAGGTCCCCTTCTCAGAGCGAAGCTTCAAAAGGCTGCCTTCTTGCTTAACCAGAGGTGGTACATTTGCATGCCCCTCCTCCTAGAGATTTCCTGGGATCCCCACTTAACTTTAAAAGTCCATTCTTGTCTGGCATATTGTTTCAAATAGTTCTTTTATGTGGATAACACTTCCCAGGGTTTACATTAGTCGTGTCTTCCCCAGAGACGTTACATACAATCCCACAATAAAACATAAACATTTGCATTTTAATACAATGATCTCCTAAAATACTTAAATTTAATTCCATAAGGTTTAACTTAATTCAGTAAGGGTTGTCCAGGATATTGCAGGAAATTGCCATACCTGTTGCAGCAACCACTCAAGAGACTGAGGGAAAATGGTCTCTTAAGAGTGTTGAGACCTCTACATGAACAGCTTAGGGCAGACAATTGCATAGAACAGTAAATCATCATCTCTGACACCAGCTGTTATAAAGCCCTTACATAGACAGTCTTGAATTATGTGATTTGCATAAACCTCAAAATACAAATATTTAATAAAAGGAGATTTTCAGTGTATAAAAGGTCCCTTACTGCTCCATGCTGTTTGATTCTGACAGTCCCCTTTTGAAGAGGGAAATAAGCACGTTGTGTTTATTACCTCTGATGGCTGGCTGGTGTTTCAGAATAAAAACTAAAGGTAGCACACAGGTGTGGGCCAAGGGCGCTGTCTCCTGTGTGTGAACAGTGGGGCTGCTTCTCTAGTGCCCCGCACCTTGTGTCAGCATTTACAACTTGCAGAGTGAGCATTAAAAGTCTACCACTCTGATCTGGTGGCTTCTTGCACCACTATGTACAGGTGTAAATGATGAGAATCAGGCCCCCCACCCCCTTATGCAGTCTTCTCTGCCTCCTCTTGGTCCTTTAATTGGAAAGTATATTTGCTTGCTCCTGCTTCATGACGCATTCTCAGTATCATGTTCCATCCTGATGGTTTCCACTCTGTTTGCGTAGGTATTAATTCTTACAGATCACTGCTTGTTTCCACAAAGGCGGTCCATCTCCTCCTGAAGACGGCCAGTGTGCCAACCACACACACACCACATTGTACATGGGGCCACTTGACTTTCTCGCTGCACAGCGTAAGAACACATTGTCTGGACTGGCAGGTGGAATTTCCACTCCCCATGAGAGCGCAGCTGACATGGGGCTTTGGCAGAGGGCTCATGCCAGGATGTCTATTATTATTGCATGGTAATGAAGTACAGCATCACAGGACCTGAGAAATGAGACCTCTAGAACTAGGTCATCTTGTGCATACCACTGAGCAGTGCCTGCTTGCACCCTAAGGTATGTCTCTCCAGCCCTTTGCTTTCTTGTTATAAACACAATACCTTCCTGGCTGCTTCCATATCTTATTCTGAGCCACTGCCCACAGTCCCCCAGTGCTGCAGCAAGCCCAGGCACAGTGACACCATGCTGGTCCTTCCGACGGGTAGTACAATGCCACTCTCATTTTATGGATCCCTGTTCTTTCTGGGGAAGTGTCTAGTTGGAGGGAGCCCACCAACATAGGCCAAATTCGTCTCTCCTTAACACCAGCGTGGCACTAGACCAGTCGTTCTCAACCTATTTACCATTGTGGGCCACATCCACTACTACCCGTATGGCCCTGAGGATATTACATGGGCTGCAGCTCTGTGCTGACTGGGCCGCAAGCGGCCCACGGGCTGCAGGTTGAGAACAACTGCACAAGACCATCTCCCAAGGCCTTTGATGCTTCTCAAAACCTGGGGCTGGCTCATGTGCAACTGTTTCTATTAGTGGTGCTCAGCCTCACTGGGGTGCACGAGGCTAAGGCAGAGTTGCACTGATTCATCTGCCTCCTTTGTGTAGTGTCGTTGGATCCTTTGGCCCATCAGGAAGTAACTTTAAGGGGTTCTTCATCCCTGTAACGATGAGCACTTTCCTTTCATCTCATTTATCATCAGCCTCGCTGTGCTTGGCAAGCCTTCCCACTCTTTTCTTCCCTTAGCTTGGATGTGTTTTGTCTTATGACTTTGGCATCCTCATTATCTGACTTACCACAGCACAGAGCTTTGTCCATGCAATCGGCAGTAATCACGCTGCTCGCTTCCCAGCAAGCACGCACAGCATAATGCCACAGGAGACATCTGGCCTGGTTTCCTCTTGTCTTCCCTCTTTCTACTTGGTCGCTGGACATTTACTGGTATAACAACATCGTTTCTTTCACAGGATCCTCCCATCTCTGTGGTTGTGTTGGGGATTTTGCTTTGATGCCTGGAAGGAAAAGACAAGATAAAGCAATGAATTTTTCCTCTGGCAAGGCAAGGATATAACGTTTGAAGAAGACACAAGTGCCATTTCCTGTATCACAGGGTACGCCTGGAACAGAGAAGGGCTCACATACTCTTCAAATCTTATTTCCTGCTTTCTGCCATAATTGGGAACAAAATTAGCAAATTATCATTCGCTTCCACTCTCTGATAAAAAGAGGCATGAGACCAGCTTTCTCGCACCCACTCACACCCACACACCACTTCAATAGATTTTAATTATGCCCTTGAGTTTGGAATTCATCATGCTACAGTCATGGTCACCTGACACACTTGGCTTGTGACACTGCACAAACCATCACTGGGTGTAGTTTGGCCAGTAGTGCCTCAAGTATCCATTGCAAGCTCAGCAAAGGGGCACAAAATATGCAAGTGATCACGTACGAAAGGTAGGCCAGAGCCAGACAGTCTTCAGCCAATTTCTAGCTCCTGCTACAAACCAGTGACACACTTCAATGACTTCATGATAGCGCCACTGCCTAGGGATTTCTTCTCCACAGGCCAGAGCAAATGCTGTCCTTCTCCAGAGGAAGGGTCATCACATGTGCTACTCTGTCCTGTATAGAGGGGTTAAAATGATGTGTGACTAATTATGTATTGTCAGTGGGGCCATGCTTTGGAGGAGACATGAAAATGAGGTCTCTTTGGCCCAGCTCACAATCTCTGTCCAGGTGGACATCAAGGATCCTTCTGCATCTCTCCAGGAGCTGGGTAGTGAGCTTGGCTGCATTACCCCCTCTCTCAGCACTATTGCAATATCCAGCACTAAGAGAGCTAATCCAGATGCAAAATGGCAACTAGCCTGCCCCATCTATGAGTTACCAATACCTAACTGATTGCTTTGGGATACACTGAGCACAAATTGGCGCGTTAGAAAACCCAGTCGTAGTCTCTTGTTTCATAGCATTGCTACAAAAAGAAAGCCCTTTCCCCACTCTGCCCCAGCTCAGGTTTTCCTCCTAGGGTGCTTTTTGTTAACAACATTTACATTTATAGAATAAGGCTCAGCACACGCAGGGCTTGATCCACACCACTGGAAGGCAATGAAGCCTCCCATTGACTTCAGTGGGCATTGAATCAGGCCCACACAGCACCAAGGACCTCGAAGCACTATCCAGACATGAATGAACTGAGCCGTGGGGTAGAGGAGGTGACTACTGTTATTATTCCCATTTTACAGAGAAGGAGAAGCAGGCACAGAGAGGGGCAGTGACATGCCAAGGTCACAGAGCCAATCAGTCTGGGGTTTCCATACCCCCAAGCCCAACCTTCCTCCATTAGGAGAAGACTATAAACAAACAGAAACATCAAGTGGCTCCGGGGACAAAAAGTTTCTCTCCCCCCCCCGCCTTCTCTGCCCCCTGCACTTTGGACTTGAGGAAACTACTCTGCCGCAGCTAGTCAGAGCAAAACGTTTTCTGTCAAATCGCCCCTGCTGGGCTGAGCGGAAGCAGGAGGCTAAATGATGTGGCCCCCTCATGCGAGGGCCTTGAGTTGTCCTCTCGGCCATTGTTCCGTTTGTATCAGGACGCTCCAACCAGGCTGTGAACAATTACCCAGATAGAGCAATTTGCCTAGTTGCAGTTTCAACGATTTTGGGAGCTCTTCAGAAACTCCTGCACTGCTGTTGGGAAAGGAACAGAGTGGCCTGATTGATCCTCATATTCTCCTTAGCTTGAAGAAAAACACAGGGCATTATTTTAAAATGCCTGAAATTATCCTTTTGGTATTTAAGACCATGATTTGCCCCCAGCTGGGGAAGGCAAATGACACTAACCTGCTGTCTAACTAGAAAAGGACAAGAAAACTGCTGTTCAGAATAGCTCCTGCTACTCATTGATTACCATTATCTGGGTCCCTGTGGTGTGTACTGTAATGTCAGCTAATCTCCCCTAATTACTGGAGCGGCTAGGAGACTCACCCAGCTCTGCCAATGCACCTCATTACTGCCCACCTGTACCTCCCTTTTATTCCAGTCCTGCTCCCCCATACACAGGGCTGGTGCAAGGAAGTTTCGCGCCCTAGGCGAAACTTCCACCTTGCGCCACCCACCCCCCCAGCTAACCCCGCCCCCACACAGCAGCTAACCACGCCCACCCCACCAGAGGAGCCCACCCCCCGCGGCAGCTAGCCCCGCCCACCACAGCAGCTAACTCAGCCCACTGCCACCCCCCCCCACCTGAGGAGCCCGCCCGGGGAGTACCCCCCCCTCTGCAACTATCCCCCCCCGGGGAGCCCCTCCCCCTGCAGCAGCTAACCCCGCCCGGGGAGAAGGCCCCAGCTCACCTCTGCTCCGCCTCCTCCGCTGAGCTCGCCCGCGCCGCTCTAATTCTCCTCCCCTCCCAGGCTTGCGGCGCTGATTGGAGGAGAATTAGAGCGGGGGCTGTGTGCTCAGCGGAGGAGGCAGAGTGGAGGTGATCTGGGGCGGGGAGCGGTTCCCCTGTGCGCCCCCCCCCCATTCCTGCGGGCGGCCCTCCCCCCGCCCCCCAGCTCACCTCCACTCCACTTCCTCGCCTGAGCGAGCTTTTAGGTGCCTTCAACCACTAGGCGCCCTAGGCAGCCGTCTAGTTCGCCTAGTGGTTGCACAGGCCCTGCCCATACAACTCTGCTAGTGCACTTCAGTAACAACCTGCAGCAACCCCTGAACTCCCAGTTCTGGGGATTCCCCTGCAGCTCTGCTGATGTCCCTCAGTCCTGACTGGCAGCGTCCTCTGCGCTATCACTCCTGAGCCTATTTTAAGGGGAGATTTTCCTTTCATACCCAGCTCTGTGATGTGAGCATGGGCGCACTCAGGACTGTGAAGAGCTCCACCAAACTCGTTTGTCTTGTGATCCAAGCCAGGTTTTGCATAGGGTTACCATTCGTCCGGATTCCCCCGGACATGTCCGGCTTTTTGAGCTAAAAATAGCATCCGGGGCGAATTTGTAAATGTCCGGACTTCCCCCCCATGCAGAGCGCGTGCGGCTAACAGGGCAGCCGGCCTGATGGTGCCACTTACATGGGGCTCCGACAACCAGAGAGAGAGCCCCTCCTCCGCTTCCCCTGCAGCAGAGATCACTCCCTCCGTCCCTGCATTCGCAGATCGCCTCCGGCAGTCTGGAGCTCCTCCCCCACTCCTCCTCCCCTGCTGCCCAGCGTGCCGGGACGAGCGGCAGGGTAAGGGGGCCAGGGGGTCAGAGAAGGGGCAGGGAGGTTCTGGAGGGGGCAGTCAAGAGACAGG
>NW_020664746.1:678670-705295 GCF_002925995.2 Terrapene triunguis | reverse complement strand
GGGGGGGGGGGGGGGGGGGGGGGGGGGCCGGGGGGGGGGGGGGGGGGGGGGGGGGGGGGGGGGGGGGGGGGGGGGGGCGGGGGGGGGGGGGGGGGGGGGGGGGGGGGGGGGGGGGGGGGGGGGGGGAGAGGGATCAGAGCAGTCAGGGGACAGGGAGCAGAGGGGTTTAGATGGGTCGGGAGTTCTGGGGAGGGCTGTCAGGGGGTGGGGAGTGGTTGGATGGGGTGTGGGAGTCCCAGGGGTCTATCTGGGGGTGGGGGTGTGGATAAGGGTTGGGGCAGTCAGGGTACAGGTAGGGGGTAGGGTCCTAGGGGTCCAGTTAGGATGGGGGGAGGGTCTCAGGAGGGGGCAGTCAGGGGACAAGAGGCAGGGAGGCTTAGGTAGGGGGTGGAGTCCTGGGGGGCAGTTAGGGGCAGGGGTCCCAGGACGGAGCAGTCAGGGGACAAGGAGCGGGGGGAGGGTTGGGAGTTCTGAGGGGGGCGGGAAGTGGGAGGGAGTGGAAGGGGCAGGGGCAGGGCTAGGGCAGGACAGGGGCGGGGCTCCTCCCGTCCTCTTTTTTGCTTGCTGAAATTTGGTAACCCTAGTTTTGCATTCACATCTCCAGAGCTGGAGCATTATCTCCAACCATCCAGACAGCATGTTCCAGTCGGTAATCCAGTTGGGTCAATGGTGGCATTCACTGCACTTAACTGTGTGCAAACATACAGGAGCCCTAGGGCTTTGAAGGTAGCATATACTCACTGTTCAGAAAATCAACTGGCTGAAAGAGCAGAGAAGAGAGAAAGCAGCAGGGAGAGGTTCCTGCGTCTGAGGCTTTGTCTACACTGGAGGTGAAGCACAGAAGGCACGACCCAGAGAGGCAGAGCAAAGGTGGCTGTAGGCCATTTTTGCAGCACCCAGACTCTGGACTGCTACAGGAGCTAGTGAAGTCCCCAGTATAAACAGCAGGCCTGGCATCACACTACAGCAGCCTATCCAGGGCTTCCTATGGGCCGCTCCATAGTCCAGAACCTCCATAGCAGTGTGTAGTGCTGAAACATTCTATCCTGCCCTGGGCATACCCCTGCATCCTATACCAGGGCTTGTGAGGGGGGATTTAAGGCTGATTATGGCAGCCCTACTCTGTTCCTGTCCCAGGGGAATTATCCCCCGGCACCTTGCAATGTCCATACATGCCCTGTACACTGCTGGGGTGGGAACAGGATCTCTCCCTGGGATTTTAACAACCCATGTACCTGCACTGGTGCAACCCCCTAGTGTAGACAGGACTTCAATGGAGTGCAGCTACATTTGTACTGATATGATGGGGTAAAATGTATAGCATTCCAGTGTGATTTGAAACCAGGGTGAGCTGCACAGTATGAATCATGCAGCCCTGGTGTAAATCAGTTCTGTGCAAAGGCTACAGCTACACTTGGAGCTGGAGGTGTGAGAGACATACTCACGCTTGGGCTCGTTGAGTTAGCATTATAAAAATCGACCTGTAGCTGCAGTAGCACGGGCAGTGGTAAGCAGAGGCCAGGGATGGCCGCCCTGAGTACAAACCCACCCAAACCTCATGATAACGTACTCGGGGCAGCTAGCCCATGCCACTGGTGCTTCCTATGCTACGCAGCTACACTACTATTTTTAGCACAAGCTTGATGAGTATGTCTGTTAGAGGTGGGAATCACACCCCTAGCTCCAAGTGTAGATGTAGCCTAAGGGGCTGCACTGGTGCAGCTGTACCAGTGCCTATAACCCCAAAGCAGACAAGGCCTGAGACTTGAGGGCAGAGGGAAGAAGGAGCGATGTTGCGTTGATATGGCCTTGGCAACAGTACATCAGTGCACAATGGTGATGCTGAATCTGAGTGGGGGTGACATCCTCACACCACATGTTCTGGCTCAGGTCGTATTTTCCTTATGTGGTCTGAGGTGGCACCGAGCAGTCTCTCTCTTGGGTGCTTGGCTGGCTGGTTCTGGCTCACATGCTGAAGGCAGGGTCAGGAAGGAATTTTCCCCCAGGCCAGACTGCCGCTGACCTTGAGGTTTTTTTGCCTTTCTCTGCAGCATGAGTGATGTTCACCTCCCAGGATTATATGATTATATCTCAGTCATTTCTCTGCCATTGCAGGGGCCTAAGGCATTGGTGCATCTCAGTCTTTCCTGTTCTCTGCCTGTGGCACAGAATAGTTTAGTCTCAGGAGGGCTGTAGCACTTTGGTCTCATGCTGGTTATTGAGTTTGGTGCAGCGGTATCTTGGTGGTGTTGGTGGCCTGTGATCTAGAGGAGGTCAGACTAGAAGCTCTGGTGGTCCATTCTGGCCTTAAACTCAGTGATTCTGTATGACTCTCTGTACTCCATGCACACACACCATACAATGCCAGGACATTGCTATGAGATAACTCCATGAGGTTCTCTGCAACTCCACTCAGTTTACAGAGCACCCCCTCCCCCCCCACCCCACCCCCCAGCCAGCTCATAGGAGAGCAGTGCTGCTGTGAATAGATTGTTGTTCCTCTCTCTGTCTGAGAGAGTGAATACAGGTTCCTGGGCTACTTTACTGTAACCCCGTAGGAGTTCCCAGAGCTCCTTGAACTCCAGGGCACTGTAGAGCTGCTGTTGCACAGAGAGACAGCTGAATAGCCAGTGGTATTTAACCCCAGCTAAGTCTTTCAATGGGCCCTGTACTGCAGTCACTTCAGTCACTGGAAGCCAGGCCAGGCAGCTTGGAAAAGTACCTAAAGGTTCAGTGATTCTTTCCCTTTCAGCCTCGCCAAAGATCAACAGCTTTTAGGCCAAGGTAAACTCTTTGGCTCTGATGAAAGGAAGGAAGGGGAGGGGCTGGATGGATGAAATTTCTCTTCCTGGGCTCTGGACTCAAGACGTCTCAGGAGATATAAATGAGACAGATTTGTTGGCCCCAATTCAGACTCCTCTGGGCAAGAATCCACAGCGAACATTGTGGAGCTCAAGTACACTCAGCAGTGCCACGCTGCCTTTGATCTGAAGTAGACAGGGCCAAAGGAGAACATACAGGCACCGAGTGGCATTCCATTATCTCTCCCCTCTGCCCGGCAGGAGCTGCCAGAACGGTGAATGTCTTCTGGCTTGAAAGAACAGAAAAACAAGATCAAGAGACACTGAGGCAAAATGTAGGGGGTGCCACAGCCCTCAGAAATGCTGCTGTGTGCATGGCAGATCTCTGAGGACCTCCCCATGTGGCCTAGTGCAAACTCAGGACAGGTGGGTTTTGGGCTCATCTAAGGTCCTTTTGCATCACTCTGATGGTGCAAAGAGCCCTTAGTGGGGATGTTAAATCTGGCCCAATCATTGTTCCACTCCCTAACCCTTGACCTCTCCATTGGCAATTTGGAATGTAAAGCTCTTCAGGACAGGGACCCTCTCTTCATATGCTTCTGAAACCACCTCGCACATGCTTGGTGTTGTGTGAATAGAGGAATAAATAACAATCATGCCAGCACACAAGTGACTCAAATCCAATGCCCATATCTGGTCTGTTGCTCCCCAACTGGAGAGTGCTCCATGGTACCACATGAAAGTCCTAAGTTTGATGCCCATATCTGGTCTCATTCCCCAGCCTAGCCTGGGCCAAGTTCACTCCACGATTCCAGGTGAGATGTAACTGGTCTTAAACACTTGCAGTGTGTGCACATCCCATTCTGTGTTCTTACCATACATCAATTGATTTATTGGTTGCTGCATCAAAAACATACCTACACCAAAACCCCACCCCATGTGCACACACAAAACACCATCTCCCCCCATTGCTTGCATATATGCAGAGAAGCTGGAAAAAACATCTGTCTCAGAGAAGGAGGGTAGGGAGCCATATTTCCCAAACAGTGGTTTCCGACACATCAGTGGGTCCCAGGAACGTTCCTGATGGGTCGCCACATCCAGCACTGGATTAACCCATCACTGGGCCCTGGCCCAGGCAAACATACACTTCTCCCAGCCTGCTGCACAGAGGAGGCCCCGGGAGGTGAGAGGGAGGTTGGGGAGCGAGACAGTCCCACACTCAACTCACAGCGGTGGCTGTTGTCCCATGGGGCTGGGCTTGGATCCCCACTCTGGGCAGTGTGACCTGGCATGCTGAGTTGCAGTGCCACTCAGATTTTGCCTGCCTGCCCCCCATCATAATGGAAGTGTGGCTGTGCCAAACGTGAGTGGCGCCGTGACCCTGTGTGCCAGGTCACAATGCCACTCACTCAAATCTGGTCCAGCCACCCCTGTTATCCACAGATGCGGGGTAAGAGCAGCTTGGGCTCACTCTCTAACAGCCACCCTCAGCCCTAGGCCTCCCCTCCGTACTAGGGTAGGTGTAGGGTTGCAGTGCCAGCGCAGAGGGTGCATACATTTAATGGTGGGTCTCAAAAAGGACAAAATGCAATTGATGGGTCACCTTAATCAAAAGTTTGGGAACCCCTGCTTTGTAGGGACCCTTGCAGGCAATCTAGGAGTGGTGCTGAGGGGCTTTGAAGACAATCCTCTCCATGCTTCCTTTAACGCCACACAGACAGTAACTGCTCTTTGCCATGCCAATCCGGCTGAAATACATCCGAAAGAGTTAAAAAAAAAGAGAGTCTACAGCATTCCCAAGCAGCAGGATAAGAACGGCTTCTCTCTGCTTCCTTATACTTCATATGGGGGAAGGCTATAAAGTTTGTAAACATTCTCATTTGGCAGCTTCATATTTACTTGGACTGTGAGTTATAAACTGACCCTGGAACTCTCTCTCCAAGAATAAGCTGTTTGTTATCTCAGTAAGGAAGTGTTAGAGGATCACACAGGGATGTGCTGCTTCTAGCATATTTCTGTTAGGTGTGATATAAAGAGGTCAATGTTATTTCTCACTGTTTTGCATATTTATTACTTCATGCATTCTCCCCTATTCCCTCCCCCTCCCTTTGTTACACATATGCATCACAGCTGGCTGTGGGCTTTTCTCAGGTGCTTTTGAATCATGAGCTACTTTAATTCAAAGTACATTTTTTAAAAGTTTCAATGTAAGAAATTGGCCATTGTGCATGCTCAGCGCCGTCCTTCGCCGGATAGAATTAGAACTGCTCAGATGTGAGTCATAAGGTCCTACATAGCTAGCTGAGGTTTTCTTGTAGTTCAAGTGATGGGGGCTAGCAGTTCTGGAGCAGACGGGTCTGAGTTCTAGCCCTGCCATCACTAGGAAGCACCCAGTGTCCATTTTGTGCAGCAGTAGTGACGGCCACAAAGCGCTAGGTGGCCACAAATTTATTGCTAAATGTTCACAACCATATCGATTTCCTGGGAGTTTGATTTGTTGGAAGTGAACAGCCCAGCATTACAGAGCGAGGGCCATGCAATAACTAATGATCCCTTAGACATGCAAACCCAGCACCTATGTTTCAGGGCAATATTTTCACCCATACTGTGCTAGAATCACCTTGGTGGGGTTACCTCCTTGGCCAGGCCCCAGATATGCCAAGGTATTGTGACACCTTTAAAAAATATTCAAGTGTAGCCTTGTTCACGGGGGCTCTCCACTGGATGTGCCACGGTCCCAGCCATTCAGGGGCCTCTTTTGGAATGTGAAGTCTGGGATATTGATGTTTAGTCTGGACAAGGAATGGGATGTTTGACAAGAGATACTATGGCCATAAGTAGTCCCTCCCAGGCACTGGGAGCTGATCAGATCATATGTGAGGTGCAGGGGCAGCAGCTGACCCTCCATTTTGTCTGAGAGCCACGGGAGTTGGTGCCGTACCTCACTCTCCTGCTGAGCACGAGCGCTTAGCAGCTCACGCCTCAAGAACGGTTGCAAAATGCCCTCCAGACAAGAAGCGAATGCCGATGAATTTCAATTGCACCAGTTAGTGCTGGGCATGTTCTGTGAAGGGCAGGGCACCCACAAGTGAGGGACAACACAAACTGTGCAGCTGTTGCAGTGATTAAAATCATCCAAGGGAGGTCACTGCCCATTCTGAGAAGGAAGTGCTGTTTCTGGGCAGCAGTCCCAGGAACTCATTTATCTTTCAATATGGCACATAGATTTGTTTATTAAGCCTCTTTCCAGCTGTGATGTCGGACAGACATGGGTGGTACTAGGGGTCAGCTGAGAACAGAGTGCCCATTGTGCTAGGCACTTTGCAAGCAGAGTAATAGACATCCCCTGCTCCAAGGAACTTACTATCTATATAAGACACGGCTAGGTGGCATATACTGAATATACCTAGTACAGGCCCATATAGGTACTGTCACAGGGTGGCAGGCTGTTCAACGAAAAAGAGGCCTCAGCCCCACCTGTTACACTGTTAACTTGCGAAAAATTAAGATGGGTCATGTGATTCAATCAGGCCTTGGGAATAAATAAGAGACAGGCCTGGGCAGAGGGAGAGAGATACTCCAGCAAAGGCCTGAAGAAGACTGCTGAGAGCAGCAATACTCCTCCAGAACACGGTGAGATACCAGGATAGCAGCAGAGGGTGTTTAGCTGCCGGCCTCTCTGAGCCAGGGAGAAGACAACCCAGGGAGAGTTTTGGATCCTCTCTTGGGGGGAAGGATGGACTGCAGGTAGGAAGGCCTGGGAGTAGCTACTTGACGAGCAGGGCAGGTTTCCAGCTAGAAAGGTCTGTAAGGGACTGCTTGATGAAGAGCAGGCTGAGAGTTAAGAAGAGCCCCAGGACTGACAGAAAATGCCAGATTTGAGTATGCGGTTGTGGTGATAGACTTTACTTTAGGACTTTGAGGAATGTTTTGAATGTTGTTAGTTAAACCAACCCCAAGCAGTGGAGTTATTAGTCACTGGAAGGCCTTTGTGGATTATTTCCCAGAACCTCAGAGGGAAACTGAGGCAGGGCTGTTGATGCGCCATCCCTAGCCAGGAGAGGGTACTCTGGAGACAGTGACTCTGTAACAAGCCCCTACATAGACTTAACTTCCCCATCCCACCAAATCAACCATGCTATTTCAGCTTTTCCTTGCTTTCTGCTCCTTCTCTAGTGCATCAGGGTGCTGAACAGTCATATATGCAGTGGTAGGTGACTTCAGACCACGGAACAAGAATAGGTAGATGGCAAAATAGACCACCCAGTAGTGGATTGTGAGAAGGCCTTGGAGGACTAGAGGCCATTGATAGTTGTTTTGTGGCACTAAACTATATCCACAATAGCTCTAGTGAGCCACGCTCCAGGGAAGCTCACTGGAGGTCTGCCCTCGAGTGATTTCCCCTGGGGCCACATGATTGAGGGGTGCACTCGTGTCCACAGACAGCAGGGTTAGCAAAACAGAACAATGGAGCCATAACATGAATGAAATTGCTAGAGAAGGCAAGGCCCCCAGATGCTGTGGTAGCAAGACCAATATAAGAACTTGCCTGGCTTTACTATCCCTCCTCAGCCAAATCAGCCACATCGCTTCAGCTTTTCCTAGTTTTCTGTTCTATTTCCCATCTGTTTTCCCACTGCCGCTGCCCTCACCAGTAAACAAGACAAAGGGGCTCAGAGCCCCCTATCTGAGACTTTCTCAGACAGCAGTAAGATGGACAAGATAACTATCTCACCCCGTTTAAATAGAATGATTCCTAGCTGGTAAACAGGAAAAAGCCTCTTCTGATTAGCATAGCCTTTTTTCCAAGGGCTGTTCCTTCTTTAATTAACCTAGGAAATCAATGGGAGCTTGGAAACACCCTTTAGATATAAAAATAGCACCTGGGAAGCCTGAAGTCAACCCTTGTTTTTGTATGAGTGGTTCCTTTTTATTATTTATTATTATTATTTGGTATTTCCTAATCCGTTCCAAACCCACTATTTCTGAGGTTATCTGTTTCAAGGAAATAAGGAGCCACCCCAGGAGCTCTGACACTACAAGGGCCCAACAAATGAAATAATATTCCACCTGAACTTGGCCTCAGGACTGGGGGAGGAACAAAAATAGGTTTGATCTGACAGAAGGGAACATGAGAACAGCCATACTGGGTCAGACCAAAGATCCATCTAGCCCAGTATCCTGTCTTCCAACAGTGGCCAATGCTAGGTGCCCCAGAGGGAATGAACAGAACAGGTAATCATCACGTGATCCATCCCGTTGCCCATTCCCAGCTTCTGGCAAACAGAGTCTAGGAACACCATCCCTGCCCATCCTGGCTAATAGCCATTGATAGATAATAAATAAATAAATTAATGGAGATATCCCATCTCCTAGAACTGGAAGGGACCTTGAAAGGTCATCAAGTCCAGCCCCCTGCCTTCACTAGCAGGACCAAGTACTGATTTTGCCCCAGATCCCTAAGTGGCCCCCTCAAGGATTGAACTCACAACCCTGAGTTTAGCAGGCCAATGCTCAAACCACTGAGCTATCCCTCCCCCACTCCATGATAAATTCATGGAGGATATGTCTAACTCTTTTTGAACCCTATCATAGTCAAAACAGTTGTGTGTATGTTGCTATAATGCCACCTAGTGGTGTTGATGCAAAATAACTATTTGCATAAAGATGGCTGATGTATCCTTCATCAACTACTCCTGGGGCAAGTCCGTGCCACTATGTGCATGCATAATTAATGAGCCATGCATATTTTTAATTTTTTGCACCGAAAAAAGCTTCTGCTGGAAAGCTGCTGCAGTTCCACCTTTTGCTCACCAGAGGGCACTGTGGTGATAGAACACAGCAGCAGCTCCCTGCCAGCTAGGGAAGAGAAAGAGCCTGCTTTCTTCACAGCTTCTGTTGGGCCAGGTCAGGAGATAGGGGCTATGGGGAGACAGACAATGTGAGGCAGCTGGGGGGTCAGACAGGGGCTCATAAGGGCTAGTGGGGGAGGACAGACTAGGACAGGGGCTGAATGGGAGTGGAGATGCAGGGACATTGGGGGGGGAGGTGCAGGGCCACATGGGGATGGGAGGGTGCAGAGCCACATAGGGACAGGGGTCGGCTGAGTGGGGGTACAGAGACACATGGGGTAGGGAGTGCAGGGCCACATGGGGATGGGGGGGAGTGGGTGTCTGAATGGGGGTGGAGGGACACATGTGGACAGGAGGTGCAGGGACACATGGGGACAAGGGCAGATGTGCCTGACTGAACGGAAGAGGCTAGGGGTCAGCCAGGGTCTGCATGGGGCAAGTTCCCTAACAATCTCTCCACGACCCCCAAAAGATTCTGTTCCATACTTTTCCACCCATACCCAACAACCCTCCAAGTTCACAACCAGGTTCCTTCCCAGCAATTACTTCCCACTCCCTCAGCTCCTCCATTACCCCTGATTCCCCCAAGCCTTTGTACTGCTTCTGAGTGGTGTGGGAAATATGGTTCTGTATTGTAGTTTAAATGAATTACTCAGAGTTCTGTATTAATATGCCTAGTAAGGAATCTATTTGTCAAAAAACATTTCATGAACCTTTTCTGTTGTCTGTATTGTTACAGACATACTTGCTGACAGGTATTTTGAAATAAATAACCAAAAATAATTGAAACTGGTTTGATTATATTGTGTTATTTTGACAAATAAGATATGCAGAATTTGAAAATATTGTGCACAGAAATTTTTCAGTTTTTCGAGCAGAATTCCCCCAGGAGTAACATCAACTCACCTACTGCAGAAATTCTATCATGAGATGGGAGTCTAACTAGAAAGTCCACCTGGGCTCTCCCTGCAACCCCCTTATTGTCTCCATTGTTCTTTCTTGGCTGGCTTAAGGTTAAGGTTGGTTGTCTGTGAATATCCTGTTAATATCACAATGCCCATGGAAGCCCTTGACAGCAAAAAGACGACTCACTTTGCTATGTTCCTGGCTTTTCTTTAAATGTAGCCTGTGAATTCATATTCCCCTTCCAGTGAATTTTAGAATAGTTGGCTCTGCAACTGATGGAATCCTGACCAGCATAATCCCTCTCTGCTATAGGCCCAGGGAAAAATAATAGTAGAAGGTATCCTCTTCCAGCACTCCAACGCTAGGGGTCCCATATGAGGGGAGATTAAAGAGGCTAGGACTTTTGAGTTTGGAAAAGAGGAGACTAAGGGGGGGGATATGATAGAGGTATATAAAATCATGAGTGGTGTGGAGAAAGTGAATAAGGAAAAGTTATTTACTTGTTCCCATAATATAAAAACTAGGGGCCACCAAATGAAATTAATGAGCAGCAGGTTTAAAACAAATAAAAGGAAGTTCTTCACACAGCGCACAGTCAACTTGTGGAACTCCTTGCCTGAGGAGGTTGTGAAGGCTAGGACTATAACAGGGTTTAAAAGACAACAGGATAAATTTCATGGAGGTTAATTCCATTAATGGCTATTAGCCAGGACGGGTAAGGAATGGTGTCCCTAGCCTCTGTTTGTCAAAGGGTGGTGATGGATGGCAGGAGAGAGATCACTGGATCATTACCTGTTGGGTTCACTCCCTCTGAGGCACCTGGCATTGTCCACTGTTGGTAGACAGGATACTGGGCTGGATGGACCTTTGGTCTGACCCAGTACGGCCATTCTTATGTTCTTACTCCACCAGTAGATAATGAAGAGAGAATTGTTTTTCCTGGGTAGTGCAGACACAGGGCTAAACAACTGGTTAATAAATAAGCCCAGAGGTTAAAGGATAAAGTATTTATTGATTTGTACAGTTAATCTGCAACCCCCATAAAAGGGGGAAAGTAATCACTTATAGATATAAAATTTATTGCAAAGAGGGTTTCATTAAACAGTTTATTGCATATTTATTGCGCTTTATCAGTTTTTCTTCCTGACATTATGACTTGATTAATTTTAGCACTTGCAATGCAGCCCCATATTTTTTATAATTTGTTTTAAATCATGCAGATGCCACTTGGCAAAGCTAAAATAAAGTGGGAAAAGAAGCATTTAGATGTAGAGATGTAATGAATCATTATGTTGGCTTCATCTGAGACCAAATAATAGTTCCCTCTAGCCATGGGATAAATGGGCAGGATTGTTGGATATACAATGAGCTCACAATGCTGTCTCACTTCTCAAACCGACAGCAATGCAGGGATAACAAGAGCGGACATTCCAGATAAATGGAGATGTCAAAGCACAGCAGAATGCACCATCAGCCAAAGACCTGTAGGGCCCAGGGCTAATTAAATATTGATTTCAAATTTTATTTGGGTTTTATTAAAATCATGTAAGTTGTCTTGTTATTGTGGACAGCGCTTTAAAATAAGAACGGAGAGATAATTTGCGAACATTCAAATGTTTTAAATAACTTCTCAAGACGAATTACTGTGTTTTCATAGACAAATTAGGATTCAGGTGGCTAGGTACTATTTGCAAGCTTGTTTGCAATAACTGCGTGAACAGTTTTGCTAACTGCATGTGCACCTGAGACACTACAAGCTAAGACTCTGGCTCCCAATATTAAGGGGTTTGAACCCCAAGCCCTAATGTGTTTTGAGTCCTTTTATAGCAGTGCTGTAATCCCAATACTGGGAAGGATTCTCCTTCCTTCTATGATGTACAGAGCCCATAAAAGCTCCTTAGCTGGCCAGGTTAGAATCCCCCTGGCATGCTCATAGGTTTCCCTCTGCAGGTGGTGGTTAGAGGGGATATGTATGGAATCCCTACAGTGCAATGCAGAATCTCAGCGACTGTGTATACTGTACTGATGAAATCCCATTCCAATACATCAGAGGAGAAATGTAAGCATGGAGAGGAAGACCCACCAAACAAATACGATTAGTTTAGCTTCCCATCCAGATTCTTGAGAGAAGCAGCCTAGCTTCAGTATAAAGCCATTCTGAGGGACTCTTTTATCCAAAGTCTGTTCCCAATCTGAATAATTAAATCTACCTTCCGGTTAGAGAGAAGGAACAGGCCGTACGGTGAGCTACCGTTCCCATGTCAACAGCCCTGAGTTTCCCATATCCTCAGAAGAGACACTTCCTGTAAGGCACCAACTCTACATTTAACACTTATTTGCTAATCTCTGCCATTCGTGGAGCACGCGCAAGGCTGTGCTGATGCTGAATAGAAATTAGCCTGTATTTATACAGCAGATGTGCAGCAAGAGCTGCTGGAATCTATTAGTTAAGCAAATAAGGAAAGGTTGACTTTTAACGAGCACAGCTGAGGTGGCATAATTCATCCAGTTTCCAGTCATGGGACCTAACACCTTATCTAAATTGGCCCTGTCCACTAACTTCTTTTGCCTTTTTCTCATCATGTGTTTTCCCATGTTGTACTGTTCTGGTTCAATATTCTTGACTAGCCCTTCCCCTCTACTGGATGTACTGCCAGAGCTGCTCCAATGCGTGCCATTATGTCTCCCTCTAATGGCTGCAGCCTGTAGAAGATATAAACACTAAGTCAACACAGCTAATGTGGAATTTTCTTTAGCTCCAAAAATAGAGTCCTGGGAGCACAGAATCTTAAATCCGGTCTTCAGTGCCATGTGTGCCTGTTTAGGTTCCCTGCAACCATGGATTCACTACAACAGGAAGGTACAGGCAGACTGAATGGCAATGCTACAAGCTTCCGAGAGGAAGGGAGAGAAGAGTACTGATCCAAATACGTGACCTACAGGGATAAAGAGAATGGGGCAGCAGCCTATAGGTCTCGTGTGATGCACTTTGGCCCAGTGGTAGTGTAACGCTGACAGACCCCGGTCATCAGCGGGCAAGATCAAACTGGGGACCTCTGGAGCTTAGTGCATGAGCCTCTACAGCATGAGCTAAAAGGCTGTTAGCTAAGGCTGTAGAGCAGACTCATTTAACTCTCTCTAAGTGGTCTCGGTGCCACTAGATGGAACAGAACACCACACCCAGGAGGTGTGTGGGTTACATACTTCCCCTAGCTGAGGAAGCGCATCACAAGCTTTAGAGACTTCCCAGTTAAAATCCTAGATGAGCCCCCAATTGTAACGCCAACAGACCCCAGTCCTTGGCGGGCGGGATCGAATCGGGGACCTCTGGAGCTTAGTGCATGAGCCTCTGCCCAATGAGCTAAAAGCCAACTGGCTGTTAGCTAAGGCTGTAAAACAAACTCATTAATAGCTCTCTCTAAGTGTTCTCGGTGCCACTACATAGGACAGAACGCCACACCCAGAAGATGTGTGGATTACAGTAGGTCTGTGTCAGTCAAGTTAGAGTAGTCCACCTAAAATTCTAAGTGCTCCATCTGCTGCTGCTGCTTTGGAATCCCCTATAGAAATGCGCTCATTCCTTAATGATACTTTTCAGTGCCGCAGTGATCTTTTGTGTCTGCCAGGCTATTCTGCTGTTCTGGAGTCCTGTGACAGGGCTCACTCACCTCAGGAGTATCTCCTCGTGGCCAGGTGCAGGACAGAAATTCTCTCCCATATGGCGCTTCCTGCCAACGGTTGTTCCATCACTGTACTAGTCTCTCTTCCCGCAACTTGGCCCTCTGGTCTGGTCATGCTTTAGCCCCTCCCCTCCAGGGTAACAGAGTCAAAATAAGCTACAGTCCAGAGACTTAACCACAGGTCTTCTATCTGTGTCTGGGCTCCATGGTTCTTACCTCCAGGGGTTTCACCCCACCTTCCTTGGTGGCTGGTAGAGGAACCCAAGGTCTACTCCCTCAGCCTCCTTGCTGCCTCCATGGACTGCTTCCTACGTCTTCTATCCCACAGAGAATGACTGCAGACCCTTTCCCTGCAGCCCACTTCTGCCCACTTCTCTTTATACTAACCAGCCTGCTCATGCCTAGCTGGGCTTCATGATCAGTTAAGCCTGGCTCTCCCTCCAGGGGCAGCCAGGTAACATAATTGGCTTCTCAGGCCCACATTAACCCATTCAGGGCCTGTATGGGCTACACACTCTATCACAAGCCCCTTGCTAGAATGTGCATACTAGGCATTATGTAGCCTGGGGCACTGGAGCAGCTGCCTGTGCATGGATCTTTCACCTAGAAAAACGATCTGTAATGTTAGCAGCTGTGGACAAGCCTTGAGGGAAAGCGCCATGCAATTGTGTTCCTGCAACTTTTAGCCTGCTCTTCCTCCCCCTGCACCCTCTCCGTTCTGCTGCACACCTGCTGCCATGTCTCAGATTGTAGGCTGCTTTGGGAAAGACCTTTGAGGGAGAATTCTTTGAGGAAGTCAACAAGCATGTGGACAAGCATGATCCAGTGCATATAGTATACTTGGACTTTCAGAAAGCCTTTGATAAGGTGTCACACCAAAAACGTGTAAGCAATCATAGGACAAGAGGGAAGGTCCTCTTATGGATCAGTAACTGGTTAAAAGACAATAAACAAGGGGTAGGAATAAATGGTCAGTTCTCACAGTGGAGAGAGGTGAAGAGTGGTATCCCCCAGGGATCTGTACTGGGACCAGTGCTGTTCAACACATTCAGAAATGATCTGGAAAAGGGGGTAAACAGTGTGGTGGCAGAGTTTGCAGACGATACAAAATTATTTAAGATAGCTAAGTCCAAAGCTAACAATGAAGAGTTACAAAGGGATCTCACAAAACTGGGTGACTGGGCAACAAAATGGCAGATGAAACTCAATGCTGATAAGTGCAAAGCACATTGGCAAACATAATCCCAACTATACATATGAAAACATTGGATCTAATTAGCTGTTACTACTCAAGAAAGAGATTTTGGGGTCACTGGATAATTCTCGGAATAACATCCGCTTAGTGGACAGCAGCAGTCAAAAAAGCTAACAGAATATTAGTAATCATTAGGAAAGAGATAAAGAATAAGATAGAAAATATCATAATGCCACTGTATAAATCCATAGTACACCCACACCTTGAATATTTTGTACAGTTATGGTCTCCCCATCTCAGAAAAGATATATTAGAAGTGGAAATGATGCAGAGAAGGGCAACAAAAACTATTAAGGGTATGGAAGAGCTTCGATATTAGGAGATATTTATCCTGGGACTGTTCAAATTAGAAAAGAGATGACTGAGGGGGGGATATGACAGAGGTCTGTAAAATCATGAATAGTGTGGAAAAAGTGAATAGGGAAGTATTATTTATCCTTTCACATAACACACGAACCAGGGGTCACCCAATGAAATTAACAGGCAGCAGATTTAAAAGGACTTCTTCACACAACTCACAGTCAACCTGTGGACTCATTGCCAGGGGATGTTGTAAAGATCAAATGTACAACTGGGTTCAAAAAATAATTGTATAAGTTTATGGGGGAAAGGTCCATCAATGGCTATTAGCCAAGATGATCAGGGATGTTGTGACATTACACCCCATATTCTTTATGGAAATATGCTTATCATCTGGATATGGCATAACTGAGATATATTTTTTTTGCAAGATGGGTCTTGTAAGGTATCATCGGAAAGGTTATAATTTACTGAATGTGATTATCCAATTTGTATCCATGTATCATTTCTGTATCTAAAGTTAGGAATATTGACTATGTAATAATTACAACTGTGTGTGTGTATTTGGGAGACACCCACCAGACAACAGGCCATCAGCCTTGATGGACCATTAGGAAGAAACAATAAGATTTTGAAAATACTAATCTCTCTCCTTCCTGAGAGGCATCCTAGAATGTAGGATGACACTACTAGACACTACTAGGTCAGGTGGTCCCATCACCTGGTACTAAACACCATCTTGGACTTCTAGTAATTTTCCACTAAAAGGAGGGGGAGGTCAAGACTGGGAAACAAAAGATTCCCACCTTATGTAAATCTTATTTAAGGCTCAGGAGTAAGGCAAACAGGACTCTTCTCCATTGCCTTCCTGCCCAAGAAGAAAGACTGCTGAAAGTACCTGAAGAGACAAAGGAACTGAGCGGTGGGAAAGGCAAGGGCTGAGTCCAAACTAAGGCAGGAGTTTAGTCTGTAAAGAGAAATAACTGGAACTCTTAGGCAAGTTGCAGTTTCTGTAGCTTAAACAACATTTAGGGTGAGAAATTACTTCTTGAAACCAGTCTCTTTAAGATCTTAAGCTTAGTATGCATGTTTTATTTTATTTGCTTGGTAATCTGCTTTGTTCTGTTTGCTATCCCTTATAATCACTTAAAATCTGCCATTTATAGTTAATAAACTTGTTTCTGTTTATTATTAAACCCAGTTTGTGCAATTTATAACGGGGGTGGGGGAGGGCAAGAAGTTATGCACATCTTCCGCCACATTGAGGGAGGGAGGGAATTTATGAGCTTACGTTGTATAGATTTCTTTACAACGCAAGACCATATTCTCTTGGCTGTCCTTTCCAGAGGGGAGCTCCACTGAAGTGCTGGGCCATTTCCTAGATGAGTCTTCTCATAGAGAGCTATTTGCAGACTGTGTGATTCTACAGCTGGTGCATCCCTACCTGTGTGTGTGTGCTGCCAGAGTCTGGAGAGCCTAATTCAGCAAAACAGGGAGAGGGAGTCCAGGCTAGTGGAGAAGGCAGGCTCAGTGAAATCCCAGTACATCAGGTGACATCCCAGAAGTGGGGGTCCAACCTGTCACAGATGTAATCCTATGTTTCAGGTGTCCCTAAACCTCTGACTGCAAGAAGCTGGGACTGGACAACAGGGAATGGATCACTCAATAAATTTCCCTGTTCCTGTTGCCCTCTGAAGCATCTGGCACAGGCCACCATAGGAAGACAGGATACTAGGCTAGATGGACCACTGGTCTGACCCAGGATGGCCGTTCTTATGTCTGTGAAGAGTTCTGCTCAATGCAGCTGCAGCCTGCTGGGGTTTCTTGGCACTTCAGTAATAATTAATAACAATTGTTGTTGTTTTTCTGGTAGTATCTACAGTGTGCTAAAGACTGACCACATACAAAAGAAGACACCATTCATACCCCAAAGAGTCTGTTAGACTATGGAGGGATCTAATTTGAGGAGTAATTCTGGGATGCAGTGTCACAAGGGCTGCATTTCAGAGTCCTGGAGGGATTAGAATATCACTTGTCTGCATGACTGGAGCATGGAACTGCAGTGCTCAGGTACCATGGCAATATGGGGGCCATATAAGTATCTACTGTAGATAAACGGAGAGATCAGATGTCTGAAGAAGAACAATATTCCCCTTTTGTACAGAGCCTAGCACAATAGGGCCCCTACTTGACTGGCTTCTAGGCACTACTGCAATATAAACGGTAATAATAGCAAAAAAGGTGCTTACCTGACAAATAAATAATTAAGTTTGGGCCTCTGGATAGACAGTTGCCTGACTTTTGCTGAGAGGTGGAGGAAGGAGAGAGAATCATCAGTCTTACCTTGGTCTCAAGTATTTTTTCAGGGGTTCAGTTGTGCTCTTTAAAGTTGTTTTACTTGAATAAAGAGTTAATTTCATTCCCATTGGGCCCATTTCACAATCTGAGTACAGGGCTAGCAAGCAGTAACATCAGAGTTCACATCCCTACTCCTTTGGAGGCCTTGGCTCTCAGCAACAGGGACATTATGACTTGCCTCACAGAAGAGGTTGGGAGGGGTAGTTAGTTACTGTTTAAGCAGTGCTCTGAAGATAAACGTTGACAAGGCTAGACAAGTGCTACTTAGTATTATTATTAGTCATCAATGCTCCCTTCTGCAAGTCCTAGGATTTTTAGCCTGGAGACCTGCACCAGGTCCCTTCTTTAAGACCTGTATGAAGAAATGAAATTGAACTGGCAGGGGAAAGAGAACCTGCTAGTTCCCGTTGATCCACAGCAGTGTGGGGAGATGGATAATTCTTTGATCAAAACTCATCTTCCTGCTCTGAAAGTAGGGTGCAGGCAGTTCCACTGCATTTCTCTCGTATCCCTGTCAATGTTGTTTATTTGCTTGCATTCACTGTTTATTCACTGCATATGGAGAGACCTAGTTAGCCTTGGCAAGCTGATGGCACGTTGCACTCCTTCTGGGTGCTCAGTGCACACTGCTGAGAGAGAGAGAGAATGAATGAATGAAAAAAATTCTCCAGTGGCTCCTGCTCAGATCATGGAAAATGCAATAGAATTCTTGGACCAGCCAGTCCCGAGAAAACTAGCTGGTATCCAGACTGATTCAATTGTATTCTTTGGAATAGAATAGTCTGAAGGTTTCATCATTGTTATACTCACTGAGCCAAAGATATCCCTGGTGGAATTCAGCAGAGTCTTGCTAGGGATGAATTTGGTCCCATGTGGTGGCTGTACAAAGTTAATCTTCCATCCAGTGATGTGCTGCCAATATTCTATGGGTCTCCAACAACCTTTTTCCCCCCATAGCCTGTGTTTCAGGAGCAAAAGTGTTTACAGACAGCAGTGGTGAAACACAGCATAATCTATTCAGTTTCCCATTTAAATCAAAATGTTTTCCCATAAAGAAAAGGAGAGAGGCAACAGTGCTGGGCAAATAAACACTTATTAAAGTTCCCTCTGAAAATGTTTATGCTTTGTTCCTGAAAAGTATGCTGAGTATATTGATTGTGTAGCACTGTTCAGTGGGGTGACTTGGAACTGGGATTGGGGGGGAGAGTTTTTAGGGATTGCAGGAGAGAATGTCTCTCCATCCCATCACAATTTTTTTTTTTTAATTCCTGCCATTTTTGGTGCAATCCGCTGCCTAGCAAAGGGGACAAATTGTTCTTCAGAAGTATGGTTCTGAGCCCAGTGGACAGGCTGGTGGTCCAGGGGTATCCAGAAGGGGAGTAGAGTTGCCACCTATCCAGGTTTCCCCAGGATTGGCCCTGTTTTGAGGTAGCTGTCCTGGGAAATCTGTCAGGCTGTTCAGTACACACTTGCAGCTGTCCAGTTTTATGGGCTCAGGATCATCCCAGATGTGCGGTTTTTTTGTACCTCAGAGGTGGCAACCCGAAAGGGAGTCACTCCATCACAGGCAGCCCACTTTGCTTCTTTCCTTCAGCAGTGCTCTGAAGAAAACGTTGACAAGGCTAGACAAGTGCCACTTAGTATTATTATTAGTCATCAACGCTCCCTTCTGCAAGTCCTAGGATTATTAGCCTGGAGCCCTGCTTGGGACAGAGGGCAGGTGGCTGGTCAGCCCAAAATTGGATTTACTTTTTGCCCCTCTTTTCTCTTTGTCAAATCCATTCAATTCTTTATTTGGATTTAATGTTCTCTTCAATTTAGTAGCTGAGTTTTAACAAAGGGCCTCCCGTGAGAGATCCCCCTTTTTCCATCTGCTGTGCACAACATGCAGATCTCCTCTCTTTTCTCAGCTGACAATTTACCCTTCTTTAACTCAGCGTATCATTCTCCAGCTATCCAAATATTTCTTTCTCTTTCACATCCTTCAGTCTCTCCACCTGGTGATCTGTCTCACTCTTCCACTGGTGTGCTCGCTCTCTTCTCCTTCTCCATTTCTCTATCCATTTTTCTCACTCTTTCACATCCTGCCTCACTCTTCTTCTCTCTCTCTCTCTCTCATTCCTGTACTGTCTCTATCTATACATGTTTTCTCCATTTCCTTTCCGCTGCTTATTTTTCTCTCTCCCTTTTCATCTTTCTCATGCTCACTCACCCTCCACTTCTCAGTTTAGGGCTGATCCAAGTATGTGTCTCAATTTTGTCAGCCACCTGTTACTGTTTTATTTAGAGCAGGGATGTCAAACAGCCCACTTGATGTACGTATGTGGCCTGCAGGACATATTCAGTTTGTCCAGAGTCTCATCTTTTGTTTTTAAGAAAAAATACATTTATAGTCCTCAAGGTTATGGAGAAAACCTTCCAAATGTAAACTGAATGTCAGCTGATGTGGCTAAGCCTTCCTGAGTCTGCAGCCAGCCTTGAAAAATGACACTGAAATATGAAATTCCAGTCTCCTATTAATCTAATTGGAGTACTGACTCCATATCCCATGAGAACACTTCAATGTCAACATTAATTATTTCATTGCTGATCATTTTAGTAGATATAGCAGGGTAAGGGGTGGGAGGGAAGACCATGGGAAGGTGAGAATTGGGAGTTCCTGCAGGGAAGGAAAGATAGAGGGAAGAATAGAGCAGACCCTGACAAGAGGGAGAGAAAAGAGAATAAGGAAGGAAGAGAAACAAAGAGCAGTTTGGCTTCTAACCCACTGAATGACCATTGACCACCTGTGTCCAAAAAAGCAAAACACTGAAGACTTTGCTGACATTTGACTTTCTGGAATATATTTTCCTCCCCCAGAATCAGGTGCTTTGTTCTTGTAAATAAATAGCCTCGGGGAAAGCCTAGTTTCTTAGCCTTTTATTGGCATGTTACTTGCCCCACATTGCTAGCTGCATGCAGGGTGTAGCTTCCTTGGGTGAAACTGACTATGATGGAGCTGCTCAAAGCCAGGACCATTAGCAGCATGAAATGACTCAGCTTATTTTGGCTGCAAAAGATTTTTTACGGTTAGTCTTTCCTTTAACTTTGTCAGCCGACTCTTACTGCTAAATGTTGTTTTACAAGTGGAAACCCCTCACTATGAGGCTGCTGTTTGGCTGGACTGAGTTTCCCACATAGGCCAAGGTAGCAGGGCAGCTGTGTATCCATTACACCAGTGGGAAGTCTCACCCTTCACCAAGGCTAAATAAACTTTGGATTCTTAAATAAGAGTTTGGATCCTGTGGAAAACTTCAACATTTGTGGAAATATTAAAACCCCCAACTCCCGTAAGGTTCCTGCACCAGGGAGTCTCCAGAATTGCCACCAAAGGGTTGCCAATCCTCCAGGATTGTCCTGGAGTCTCCAGGAATTTAAGATTAATCTTTCATTAGCGATTGTCATGTGATGAAACCTCCAAGAATACATCCAACCAAAATTGGCAACCCTAGTAGGGTGCTGGGGCTTTTGGAAGAAACAGCACTGCATAATTTTCAGCCAGTCCAAATGTTCTTTGAAGCCAATAGGAGCCTTTCCGTTGACTTATGAGATTTGGGTCAGATCCTTACTTTGGAACAGTAACTTCACCTATTGCCCCAAGCTTTTGGGAGAGCAGTGAAAGTGGGTGATGCAAGGGGCATCTGTTTCTGTTTATATTTTGCTCAGCCATTGCTGGTTATGAGGTTAAGCTGGTCGGGGAAAGTATCACACTTTTTTTTCCCCCCAAATCCCTCCTCTCCCCACCAATCTCTTCCCTTAAAAATTGAAATTTTGTAAAACTTCAAAATTTGAAACATTTTCACCAGCTCCTTGGTTGGATGGAACAACAGTAAAGCCATGGGAATGTTAGCCACATTTCGTTTTTAAATTTCAAAATTCTGAATTTTGAAAATATTTGGACCAGCCCCCCTCTGGGGTTTGTAGAATCCCCCAGGCTAGAAGAAACAGAACTCAGGGCTCTTATCACAAAGGGCACCCTGGTCTGAAGCTGCTGGACACACACAGACACTTGCGCACCCTGGGTCTTTAGTCTGCAGATGGAGGCATACAGCCTCTGCTGAACAGTCACTGCACAGGGACTTCCTAAATCATTGCTTGGATTCAACAGTTGTGGAGCGGGATTGCTGTTACACTACAGGTTGCAAGTGAACGTGCTGAATTTAAATATCTGCCAACTTCACCAAGGGGCTCAGGCAGGCCCCTTTTTTTAATTTTTTTAACTTTTTGGACAACTTGAAATATATAAAAATAAAGAATTGTATAGAATTTACAAAGAGATAAGAGGAAAAAAATAAAATCCTATTTTGGGCTAGCCAACCACATGCCCACGGACGCAGGACTTGTGTTGAAGTAAAGAAGCAAAGTAGGATGAATCTTAACTCTAGGAAATTCCATTATCAGACAATTTGTGCCGTATTTATTAGACTCCCTTTGTATATTAAGTGCCATGTATCTATAGTGGAACGCCCCTGCATTAGAATGTGAAATCCCTTCTTTAGTTTCCTGATATTCACCCCCATTGGATATTTATTCCACCCCTCACTAGCCAAATAGGCAACATATTTAGATTGTTAAAACATACACCAAAATACTGAAAAACAAGATGAGGATGCTGAAAGCAGCAGAAAGGGTTGATCACAGGCATCAAATGTATGGGCTGGTGCTACTGACAATGTAAGTTCAGGGCCGGCACCAGCCCAGCAAGCAGGTGCTTGGGGCGGCCAACGGAGAGGGGCGGCATGTCCGGCTCTTCGGCGGCAACTCGGCGGCAGGTCCCTCACTCCCTCTCGGAGCGAAGGACCAGCCGCTGAATTGCCACCAAAGACTGAAGCGGCGGTGGTAGAGCAGATCGCAATCTCGGCGCCTTTTTTTTCCTTTTTTTCTTTTTGCTGCTTGGGGCGGCAAAAATCCTGGAGCCGGCCCTGTGTAAGTTACGCTACCAGTAGCAGGAATCTCACCCTTAATGGTAGGGCTCATATCAGCTCAAATAATCCACTCAGTGAGAGGTGAATGAAGCAGGAGGCAACCAGAGGAAGCACAGTACCGCACTCTAAATGCTTTGAGAGACTTAATCGATATAGAAGCGGATGGGCATATGCTGGTCTGAATCAGGACTGTTCCTAATTGGGAATTTGTTTCATATATTTAGTTATAATAATGGTTCTCAACCTTTCCCATACCCCTATGTTATAACAGGAAAATGTTTTGGGAACCTTCTTCCATCTAGATGTACAGAAATGGCAGGTGTTCATGACCCCCTGAAACTTATTTGTGATTTCCCCGGGAGCTACAGCATTGTTGTGTGAATTGAGTGCTTAAGGATTAATAGCATTAGTAAGAGGCAAGCATGGAGCAGGTGGGTACTTTCCATGCCCTGCAAAGCTCTGCCAGCTCACCTCATACCCAAACTGCTGTACCCCTGAGACATCTAAACAGAAGCTTCTAAGATTGCTCAACTACACAGCACGATGTGAACAAATGCTCATGTGACTAGGAGGAGACACCAAACTCCATTTCATTGGAACAAAGTAGGAACTTAAACTCGGGCCTCCCAAAGTGAATGGTCAATGACTTGATCAACTGAGTCACCCAGCTGCCTGAACACATTAGCACTAGACAAATATCAAATGACAAACATATACCAGTACTGGGCAAAATCTTGAAGAACCTGAATGTCATCCTCTGGTATCCATGGGCCTAAACTTTCTGCTCTGGCTCACCCATCTCTTAGAGAACAGGGTGGATTTCATGCTGTTTGTTCAAGGCAGTAAAAATTCCCCAAAGACTATTTACTGCTCTGCATTAGTGAATGTGGGGAATAAATGATGTCAAGCCACAGCTTTTGTTTTCTGATTTTGGACGAACATGAAGGGGAGAACTATGTGACCATTTAATCTTAATAATGCAAAGCCTTCTGCACTCACATGAGGAGGCCTGTTTGTTTAACCAGCAATATTACACACAAGCACTTGGCAGGCTATTTTAGAACTATTTCAAGAGGCCTTTTCTTAAATAAGAAAGAGCCTCTGCCACCCCTTGCAATGTTCTCCATGGGCGTGTTGCCAGGACTCGCGCTGCAAGGTTAGTCACCCTCCAGTGTGACTGAGCCAAGACCTCATGGGCCTTTTAGGGTTGTAAATGACTTAGAACAGGCCCCTGCCAGGTTTATAATTGTATTTATTTAGGTCGTATGTATTTGTTGTCTCCACCTTTCCCCATGTAGCTAGAAAGGCAGATGAATAAATAGATGAACACCTGCGCTCCTGAGGTAATAGTCTTCACAGCTCACAATTTTGGAAAGTTTCCTTTCCAATTAATTTGTAATAACTTTCTTTCTACTTTCTCCATCCACCCCCACACTCCCAAGCCCCCTATCGACTTGTGTTGATTTATTAAAACTTTTGAAATATCCTGGGTAGATTCCTGGTCAGGAATTTGGAACGCCGTCCCCAGATAATCCATCCCAGTTTTTACACTGAGCCTAGTGCATGCTGGGTTAGGACTTTGGAAGTTTTGTCAGTGTGGTGTGAAACTTCATGCACCGAGAATAAGATCAATAACATTTATGTTTGTGTATCTCCCTATCAAATCTCTGTGCCTTGACTTTAGGCCCACCGCTCATTTAGGACATAGTGTGCATTTCCCAAACTTGTTTTAACAGTTTAGCAAGCCTATGGACAGCATTAAACTGAACTCAAACTGTTTCTTAAGTGACTGAGACTAGATAGTCAACTACTAACCTATATCTTTACTGAACTTTTTCTTTAAATTTCCCTCTATTGCACTGCTATTGGTGCAGCTCCACTGGTGGGACATCAGCATTTTTAACCAACGTGTCATCAAATCCTGCTCAGAGCAGGTCTAGGTGACAAGGTGGTAGAACCACGAGCAGCTACTGGTGCCTTAGCTATGCAAGAGCTTCCACTGCTACTACCACAGATGGGAAATTTTAAAGACGAGCTCAGGGTAGATAAAGCCTGTATTAAAATCATGTAAGTGGTTTTAATTCAACTGAAGACAGGGCCAGAGAGCTAGAGGTCTGCACCCCTAAAGACATTAGCACTATTGAGATTACTGGGAAAAGCAATGGATAATTACATACAACCCACTGTGCTAATAGTACACTAAGGGCCAGCTTTTCCAAGGAGCTCATCTCCCACTCTGTCTGCAAAACAAGGGAAGAGGGGAAATAAGTTAACCCAAAAAGTGTTGGTGAAAGTTCTGATTGATTTTTCTCTTATCCAAACCTGTTTGCTCATATTATCATGATCTGTAGTTGCATTTCAATTAGGTTTTACGTCACAATTAGCTTTGGATATAATCTGGCGCACCCTAGTGGGTGCTTAGTGAGATCTGTGTAATTGCTTGGGGGTGGTTTTGTTACAAAGCAAAAGTTAGTCTATCGCTTTTGAGCACTTCATATAAACAAGTCCAAAAGCAAACTGGATTTTGCTGAAGATTCAGTGATCTGTTGCCAGGTGATAAGTGCTTTTTTATAAATCTCATAAAATCCCTTTTTCTGCTGCGTTGCAATATAATTTGGTTTTATATGGTACATTTCATAGTTACTCAAATAATAATTTCAACAACATAAAGTCTCTCCTGAGGGCTGGCAAAATAATCAAGAGCTGAGCTGTTAAGAAAGCCAAGAGCATGATCTGATCTGATCTAATCTTGCCCCCAGATCTCATAAATATGTTCCTAGAGGGCTGAGAGCTAATAATTAATGAATGACATAAATGAGTTGGAAGCTTCCAGCTTGGATCCTTCACTCCCTGCCAGTGATAATCAGTGCTTTCATGTTTGACACTGTAACAAAATGTGACAGTCCATATTGCACAATTAAATACTTAGGCCCCGATCCTGTGAATGTTTACATACAAGTATCTTTCTAGGTGCTAGTAGTACCATTGGCTTCAGTGTTGTGCATGTGTAAATTTGCAGGTTGAGACTTAAGGCAAAAATACACCCCTATAAATGATGGGTCTCTCTCACAAAACATGACACAGCAAAACAGCAGACCAAGGACTTGACCCAAAGCCTGGTGACAACGAGAGTCTTTCCATTGACTGACTAATTGGTCAGACTTCCAGGCTTGAGTTTAGTTCCTAGAGGGGCCCATAAATGCCTCTGCACCCTTGTCTGGGGCTTGATTGCCCTCAGAGAACTATGTTGGGTCACCAGCCATCTGGCCAAAGAGAGTTATCCTGTACAGTTTAATAGAAAATTATATTAACCCGATAAACTTTCTAGAGATTGTTATTGAATCACCCAATAGAACTGGGCAGAGAATTCAATCCCCGCTATAGAATTCTATAGGCTGGTTTAAAAAAAACCACACAAATAATTAAGGCAATAATCCTGTGCTCGATAGCACAGGTTTTTAGTGTAATTGCTATAGAACCTCTTTGGTTTCATCCCTATTAACACTGATATGGTTTCCCCACATAGGTGATGAGGGCTCCTTCACAGTCCATCACTGATTCTCCTTGATTGGTGTGGAAGGGTCACAGTTGAGTAACATAAGCAGGCCTGGACAGAGCCATTGGGTGAATGGACATTTGCCCGTGGGCCACTCTGCTTCTGTTTGTACACACAGGGTGGTTGCTTGTTGTGAGACCCCTCCTTCTGCCACATCTGCCATGTTCTGAAGGAATTCACGTTGATTCTGACAGTTCCTCCTCTTACTTTTGCTTCCTGTGACTCACCAGACAGAGAACTTAGCTGACAAGACTACCTCAGCTGCAGTCCCCCAGCCCCTCTCCGGGGCCTTCATCAACAGGCACAAGGAGTACCAGGCCTGAGGGCTCTCTCTCCACACCATGTCAGGCTGAGCAGACCAAGGGCTGGTCCCATTTCATGACACCCAGCAGTACTGCTGCCATGTGGAGGAACAGAATCATCCTCTCCCCAATAACTCAAAGCACCAGCTTTCATTTTGTTTGCCCAGGCTGCAGACTCAGTCCTGACTCTCTAGAGCCAAGTAAATGGAGGCGGGGTGGTGGGGAGAAGAGATGGATTTGTGTGAGGAGGAGTCGAGAGCTGAAGTCCATGTATGCTATGAAATCACACACATAACTTTGTTTGATGTTTGTGTAACCCACACACCTCCTGGCTGTGGTGTTCTGTCCCATCTAGTGGCACTGAGACCACTTAGAGAGAGAGTTAAATGAGTCTGCTCTACAGCCTTAGCTAATAGGCAGTTGGCTTTTAGCTCATGCTGTAGAGCAGTGATTCTCAAACTAGGGCCGCCACTTGTTCAGGGAAAGCCCCTGGCGGGCCGGGCCGATTTGTTTACCTGCTGCGTCCGCAGGTTCGGCCGATCGCGGCTCCCACTGGCCACGGTTTGCCGCTCCAGGCCAATGGGGGCTGCAGAAAGGGCAGCCAGCACATCCCTCGGCCCGCGCCGCTTCCTGAAGCCCCCATTGGCC